>NC_052047.1:122779119-123014119 GCF_903992535.2 Arvicola amphibius
AACACAGGATGGCGAGACAGTAGGAAGAGGAGTCAGGCAGGCCCATATAGGTGACGAGTCTGAGGCCAGCCCCGACTGCATAACACCCTCTCTTAAAGAAGGAAAGATTTCTTCTTATTTATATATTACATTTTTAATTGAGCTGTATAAGCACAATAATTTGAACAAGAGTAGAAATACACATACAGTATAACAAAATTAACTTTTTAAATTTCTATCGATAAACTAAGATCCATATCAGTGTAAAATATTTTGAGATTAACATTTGTTTTGGGGTTAAAGTATATTCAGTAATCTACCCTTTTTTCTGATCATTTTATATCATATTCCCCTTTCTTCTAGAAAGATTGACTGTGACCAATAGCAATTTATAACTAACCCCCCATTAAATGAAAACAAACATTTATAACCATTATTTTGGAAACATGGGCATAGTTTTCTAGACTACTTCCTGCTGATTGGGGGTGCTAGTCATCTTTGGGGGACCCTGAAAAAATTTAAGAAAATTGTTAAGTCTTGGCTGTAGTGTTTTGTGAGGCTAGATCATCTCAGTCATCAGCCTGGAAGCTGTTCTGGATGCTGGATCATCTGGGCCATCGTTTTCATTGGTGTTTGGTCCCTTTGCTCTGAAAATATATAAACTTTTAAAAGTAATCTACATATCTGTATTTGTACAAGTATAGATTCGGCATTGTACACAAGTCAGTCAAAGATGATTTTTTTGTTTTTGTTGTTATGTGTTTGAGCAGGTAAAATATACATCATGTTTCTTGTAGTTCTTTTAGGTTTATTTGTTTGTAGCCAGGATTTTCAAGGAGGTCTTCCTCGATCAAACTTGATTTTTCTTAACCCAGAATGAATCAAGAGCCTCTCATTTCCTGTGGAAGGAATAACCTCTCCCCCAAAGTAACATATCTTTTGACTTAAATTTTGAAGTCTATGGCCATTAGGCAAAATTTGTATTTAACCCTTTGCCTTTGTTTATAAGAGAAGTAAAGTAAATTGGTGAGACAGTTGTTGGTACCATCAGCAGAATAAAAAAATCAAGTCTATCACACGCTGTAGTCTTTGTCACCTGACCATATTGTGTGCTGTAATTATATTTGTACTGCCCTTAGTCATCAAGAGAAGCTTGGAGAAGCCCAAAAACAGGAAGATAAGCAGTTGTTTTAGGAAGGTTTAAGTGACACAAAACTTTGTAAATCTTTGCAGTTTTGAAAGGGTAATTTATATAGAACTTGTCAGCCCTCACCAGATTAAGTTATTATCTGTCTTGCTTTTAAGACAGAGGTATAAGTTTTTATCAAACCACATTGGGAAAATTGTGACCTCTTCTAACAGGAAAAATATTATAAAGTTCCATTATATTTCAGGTTTCTGCATTTAATGCCAACTACTCGGATTCTGGGCTCTTTGGAATCTACACTATTTCCCAAGCTGCAGCTGCTGGTGATGTAAGTACAAGCTCATAACTCCTGAGCTTTTCTCCCATTGCCTTGTCTTTTAGTTAAATGTGAAATGTCCTAATACCATGTCTTGTCAAGGATCTCTATGGTATGATATCATTGGAAATTTCTGTTATAGGGAAAACTTTTTAAAATGTCTATTAATGATTACAGGAAGGAGAAATGCATACTATGGTTCTGCTTAGACATATGGTTCTGACATCTGTATTTCAGAACCTGGAAGTGGTCAAGTCTAAGATGCATATTTATGGGTCTTCATTGTAAATATGGTGTTAGGAAGAAGGCTAGGGTGTAGCTCAATTAGTAGAGTGCTTTTTTATAACATATGCGGCCCTGGGTTTAGCATCATCACATAAACTGGGTGTGGTGGCTCATGCCTATAATCTAGTACTTTTTATCCCAGTACTAGGCAGGTGGAGGCAGAAAGATCAAAAGTTCAAGGTCAATGTCAGCCACATGGTGAGTTCTGGGCTGTTGTGAGCTACATGAATCCTTGTCTCGAGAAAAGAAAACAAAAAGAGGAGGAGGAGGAGGAGGAGGAGGAGGAGGAGGAGGAGGAGGAGGAGGAGGAGGAGGAGGAGGAGGAGGAGGAGGAGGAGGAGGAGGAGGAAAAGAGAAGTGGTTGAGGTTCTGGGAAGCAGCACGATTTGGGGGTATGGAAGGAATAGCAAGAGAAGAGAAAATGGTATTGAGTGCAAAAGAATGAAAGGTTGAAGGAAATATAAGGATATATTTGAGCAGATACAGAAATTAGAAAACAATAAATGGTTCAAATTTGGGAAAAGAGCAAATATAATCCAGAACACAGGACATTTTAGTTCAGCAACAAAAGCTAATGTTGGAAGGCAGTACTAAGTCACACATGGAGGGTAAGAGAACTTGAAAGTATGAGACTTGGGGGAGTGAATGGCTTAAAGCAGGAAATACCTGCAGCATGTCAGGGTCTCTTACAGTGACCATGGACTCGTAGTATAATCATCCCGGTTTGGTTTGTAAGCTTTCTTCATTGGCATTTACTCCCTAATAGGAAAACGAAGGAGGTAGGTAATAGGATTCATGCCAGGTCGGGGTCCAAGTTAATGTTTGCATGTGTTCCTAGTAAATAATAGTAACATGGAGTCTGTTCTATCTTCTCGAGAAAGAGTTCCGCCTATGCCACTTAAGGTTTGTAAGAAGCTTGGCTGCGTGGAGACTTATCAGTTGTGCCTTTATATATTATGTATGTGTGTATAAGTGCGGCTTCATTCCTCATTGCTGTGACAGAGTCAGCATCTAAAGGAAAAGGCTTTATTTTGGCTCAGTTTCAGTGTGTCGTAGAAAGGAAGGTGTAGTGAAGGAGTCACAGAAGCAGCTCCTCACCTCCTCTGGATTAAGATGCAGGAAACAGGAACAGAAGGAGCTGGGTCCCTTCAGGCCCAGTAGCCATGCCTGTTCACTGTGCAGTGTCCCAAATGCTCTCAGAGTAGGAGCACCACCAGCTGGGCCCAGGTTCAGACTTAGGAGCAATAGGAGAACATTTCACAGGAATCCCACAAATCTGTATAGACAGTGACTTTAAGGAGCACATGGTGACCACAGAATTCACAGTGGATACTAGACTTTCCTGTTGTGTTCTTGCCTCAGTACAGGCACACTGATTACCCTGGGAGCCCCAGGCGCTGTCCACTGATGACCAGTTTTCACTTGTGTACCTAGGTTATCAAGGCCGCCTACAACCAAGTAAAAGCAGTTGCTCAAGGAAACCTTTCCAGTGCAGATGTCCAAGCTGCCAAGTGAGTTTCTATATTAATTATGTATGTCATGCTTCAGTTACTTAAAAGCTGATAAAAAGACAATACTATCTACTCATAAGAATTGAAAAGTAAAGAAGAGTATTAAAAAGGAAAGGCTATAATTTAGTATTGGAGACTTGCCTTGCATGTACAGGACATGGGTTCTATTCCCAGCACTGCAGAAATGACCCTTGTTTCCCTTCTGATGTTTTTGTTGTTGTTGTTGTTGTTGTTGTTGTTGTTTTCCCTGCATGTATATGCATAACATGCATGCCTGATGCCCTCAGGTCAGGAAAGGGTGTGGGATCCCCTGGATCCAGTGGCTGTGAACCATTATGTGGGTGCTGGGAGCCAAACCTATTTCCTCTGCAAGAGCAACAAGTATTCTTAACCACTGAGCCATTTCTCCAGCCCCATCGTTTTTTCTTTTTTTGTATGCACGGGTTCACCATGCCATTTCACATGTGTGGAGGTCAGAAGATAACATGGAGGAGTTGTTCCCTCCTTCCTCTGTATGAGTTTCAGGGACTGAGTTTGGGTCATTATATCTGGCAGCAAGCACCTTTACCCCCAATAATTTATTTCCAGTATAGGTAATTCAGATGCCTTTTGAAGATGTTTGTAAGGAATAGCAGTTTCTTTATGGCATAATTGTGAATTGAGCTTGTCTGTTTTATTAAAAAATGAAGCTTTTGTATCCATATTTAAGCTGTGGGGCATAGAAGTCATCATATTGCACCATACTTTCCTACCTGCTGTCTCCATCATACCCTTCCGTCATTGAGATAAATCCTGGTGGAGTAATGGGATCTGGTGCTGTGTGTGTGTGTGTGTGTGTGTGTGTGTGTGTGTGTGTGTGTGTGTGTGTGTGTGTGTGTGTAATTATCAGTCAAGTGGATGGTGCATTAAGAGTAAATATAGGTAGATATTTTTCCTTATTATAAATGCCTGGAAAAAATAAAAATAACTAAATAAAATATAATCATAGCCAGACATGAAGTGCACACCTTTAATCCTAATGCTTGAGAAGAAGAGGCAGGCAGATCTCTTTAGTACAAAACCAGCCATAGTGAGTGCCAGACAAGGGTATATAGGAACCCTATCTTAAAAAAAAAAAAAAGAGAGAGAGAGTAGCAAGAACAAGCACATTCTTTTTCATAAGTTAAAAGTTGCTTCAGGGGGGCTGGAGAGATGGCTCAGAGGTTAAGAGCACTGACTGCTCTTCCCGAGGTCCTGAGTCCAATTCCCAGCAACCACATGGTGGCGCACAACCATCTGTAATGAGATCTGGTGCCCTCTTCTGGCCTGCAGATGTACATGCAGGCAGAACACTGTATACATAATAAATAAATAAATCTTTAAAAAAAAAAGTTGCTTCAGGATCAAAATTCACCTTAAAGTTTTACATAGGTCTGAGCTGTACTTCAGAATCAAAGGCAGCCTGTTGTGTGTGAGTGATGTTTTGTGTACAGCTTTCCTGATGACGATTAATGGTGTGAGTGAAGACCTTGCTGAACTAAAGAAGCACAGCAGGCTTTTAGCCTGTTTGAAGTACATGTACTATCTTGCTGTTAAAATATAAACTGATTCCTGCCTTGATTTGAACAGGAACAAGCTGAAAGCTGGATACCTGATGTCTGTGGAGACTTCAGAGGGTCTCCTGAGTGAGATTGGGTCACAAGCTCTAGTTGCTGACTCTTATATGTCACCACCCACCTTCCTTCAACAAATTGACTCTGTGGCTGATGCTGATATCATAAAGGTAAGCAAATGATTGCTTAGCCTTCATGACCCACTTTCAGAAGAACTGCATAAGCTTCCTTGGGGCCTGTGTGTTAGTGCGGAGAGCAAGAGAACTCTTTCCATCATGTCTACAGTCAGCCTCCCAGCAACATGGGTGTATGTGTCTTCTTATTCAAGGAAATTCCCTTTAGGTTGAGCCATTTTAAATTGTTGGTGGTCAGGAAGAGTCAGATAAACAACCTCACAGGTTTCATGGCTGTTTGCTGCTCCTTCACCCCCAAGAAGCACCTTGCCAGTTCTTTACCATGCAGGGTCTCATGGTTTTCTATAGCCTAAGACCTTCTATTGCTAGTTTTCCTCGCCCCCTCTTAAATATTATTTTTCCCTACAAGATTGAGTTGTTTGTTACAACCAGGCATGGTGGTGCATGCTTTTGATCCCAGTACTTGAGAAGTAGAGTCAGGTAGATCTCTGAGTTCGAGACCAGCCTGCTCTACAGAGCAAATTCCATGACAATCAGGGCAACACAGAGAAACCCTGTCTCGAGAAATCAAAAAAAAACTACTAAGGTGAACTCCAGTGTACATCTTCTGCAGTAAGGATATCACTCCCTTTTCCACTGTAGGTGTCTTAGCATCCCATTGTGTGCTGACAGTGGGATAGAAGAGACGGCTGTTTGTAGATGCTGACCCTGCCTGCATTTCAGTTGGCCCCAGACTCATCTGAACGTAATCTGAAAAGTATATTTATGTGTAAGGGCTGTGTGAATCTCTGCTGGCCCACTTCCACCACCTCTCTTGCATCAGAAAAGCTAACCAGGGTAACATAGGCGCTCCTGCTCCACCTATTCCTACCGTGTGCTAATACACTTAATATAACCTTTGAATTTGAAATAATGACATGGAGAATACCAGGTATTATTACCAGGCATGGTAACAGATCCTGGAGCCCTTCGGCATTGTGGAGGCTAAAGCAAGAAGATTGTGAGCTTCAAGCAACGTGGACTATGTCTTCTCAGCCTATCACCAGCAGCCCCTCTTCCAAAATAAAAAGAACCCCAAGACATAAATTTTACTTCTCTGTCAGCAGTGAGGGTGTTTTGGTCGGCTCAGGTCTTTGCCATCATAATACAGAACAAAGTGCAGCCTAGCCATTCTGTCCTGGTTTTGACTGTCAGTGGGTTTTTATTATTTTCCTTTCAGAACTTTCCTCATCTGGAGACCTCCTGCTTGCTTAGTTGGACACGTGATGTTGTTCACATTCAGAATAAAACACTGACCATCTCAGTGTTTATTTATGGATAGTCTTATGAGGCTGTATTATAGAATTGCGGACTTAGAATGTCTTGTTCCTGAACTCAAAGTACATGGTTTACTACTTGATAATAGCATGATTTAACTTTCTGTGTTTTGTTTAAGGCTGCAAAAAAGTTTGTTTCTGGCAAGAAGTCAATGGCTGCAAGTGGAAACTTGGGACACACACCTTTTCTCGACGAGCTCTAACAAGTGTTTTCTCAACCCAGACCAGCAAGCAAACACATCAAAGTCAGGTCTCTTAATTTAACATTCGACATTTTTCTCAATGAAGTACTTAAGAATATAAATATGGATAGTTATTCCCAGCTTCCCTAAAACAAATAAAGCATTGTGTGTAAGTGTTTTTCTTGCATTCTTTCTAGACAGTCAGCAGTTATTTATTATATGCTGAGATCTTTGGTTTCAATGTTTTAAAGAAGACAGTAGTACCAATTCCATCAATTAAGAAATTTCAGAAACTTTTGAGGCTAAACAGCTCTGAAAGTAAAAATTCCAGATTATTGGTCTCTTTTTAAAATAAAAACAAGTTTTAAATTGCTCATTTGTGGCTAACAACAATCAAACAGTCTGGGTTTTTCCCCCCTTTGTGAAGCTATGTTTCTAAGAAACATCTTCATTTATTTATGTCTGACTTTCCTTCTCTGTGACAGTGTTTTTCTCTCTGTCTCTAGCTCACCTGTTTCAGTCTTGTCTCCTTTAAATAATTCTCAGCCCAATATTCCAAGTAAACGTGTCACTGAAAGGTTGGGAACAGGGCTGTAAGGTAAACCACCAGGCCAGAAACATGCAAAGAAAACTTCACCTTAAAAGACACATGGTCAGCATTCTGGTGATTGGGTTTGTACTTGATGTTAAAAAGCTTGAGTAAATGATGATGTGATTCTGGAACATCTGTGGAGCCTGCTAGACCAGAGGGAAGGAAGTCCTAAGCTATTATCTGAAAGAAGTCTACCAATGCTTTTTTCTACTGTCTGGAAGAGCTGTAGGAATTCTACAAACCTATACATAGTAAGGCACAAAGTGGATATTTAAAAATAAAAATTCCTGTGGCCACAGATTTGCAAACCAATGCCTAACCAAACTTTGATTCCTGCTGACCTTCCCCCTGCTCAGCCTGTGCACAGTCTTCCAGCCAAAAGGCATCTGAGTTGGAGGAAGCTGCGGAGGACGAGGAGGAGATGACTTTGTCGTGCTCCACCATTGTCCAGTATGGAGAAGGGGACCTCGGTTTTGTCTTGTCATCTTTGTGAATTACTACATCACAATTAACATCTTTGCCAACGCTAATAGTGTGGTCCTTCTTTTTATATCCATGCCATTCTGTGGAGATTGATATCGGTGTCCTCACAGGGTGATTCCAGACTGACCGAGGATATCTGTAATACTTCAGTCTTTTATCTAAAACGACATCTTCCTGGTCATCTCTGCTTGCAAAAGGCTCATCTTTTGCCTTCTCCTTTGTTTTCTTTGGTGTGCTGAAATGAAGAGTGAATGCAATATATTGTTAATGTTTTAACAGAATTCCCTATCAGATTCTTATAAACTACTTTCTCTTATAAATTTAAAAAATGAAATATTTAGGGCTGGAGAGATGGCTCAGATAAGGCAGCTCACAACTGCCTGTAACTAGTTCTGGGGGACCCTTTGCCACCTTCTCACTTCTGTAGGCACTGTGCTCACCTTGCGTGCACACACGCACCCACATACACACACAAAAAAAAAAATCAAAAATAAAGCCATTGTTTTCTTTTTTGTGAAAACCTAAAAATAGAAATTACTTTCATTACTTTCTGCATCATCAAGTGTTGACTAAATGGATTCTGGGTGCTTGAATACTTTCAGGTTCATTTATTTTATGTGTATAAGTGTTTTACCTCATGTATATATATGTGCCGTGTGTATCCTGCTGTCCATGGATGTGAATTGAGGTTGTCATATCTGCTGGAACTGCAGTGATAGATAGTAGGTACTTAAACATTTTGTAGCTTTCTTTGATAATCTAGACATAAGTCAGTACTTTTCTTATTCATTGACAAGGCTGCCCCCACACACACACCTCCCCCACTACTGTAGAGCTTACCCCATCCTATCTCTGGCTTAAAACAATCAGATCTGCCTACCTCTGCCTCCCAGGTGCTGGGAAGTTTCTCTCTTTTTAGAAGTACCTGGAGAGATGTCTGTTAAAGGCTCAGGATCACATTTTAAAATACCTTTTAATTTTTTCCCCAATCATAAATATAATTCCTGCCTTAAATTATTTCACACTACTTTAAAAGAAAATGTTAAGGTTTTTGTGGGGCAGGGGGTAAGAAAGGGTTTCTCTGTAACTTTGGAGCCTGTCCTGGAACTAGCTCTTGTAGACCAGGCTGGCCTCAAACTCACAGATATCCGCCTGCCTCTTCCTCCCAAGGGCTGGGATTAAAGGCATGAGCCACCACCACCCTGCTGAAAACGTTAAGATTTAAACCAGACCACTGACTGTAGAAAGCAGGCTGTATCCCACCACCCGGCTAGCTTTACACCCGAAATAATTACACGGAAACTATATTCTTTTAAATACTGCTTGGTCCATTAGCTCTAGCCTCTTCCTGGCTAACTCTCATATCTTTATTAACCCATTTCTATTAATGTGTGTAGCACCACGAGGTGGTGGTTTACCGGGAAGATCTTAACATGCATCCATCTCGGAGAGGAGAGCTATGGCGTTTGCCTCACTGCCTTCTTCCTCCCAGCATTCTGTTCTGTTTACTCCACCTACCTAATTTTCTGTCCTATCAAAGGGCCAAGGCAGTTTATTAACCAATGAAAGTAACACATAGACAGGTGACCCTCCTCCATCAACTGACTAGACTAGAATGAGGCTTTAAAGGATGAACTAATTTCATTGTACCTTGAGTGACAGTTCAACCTGGCCCTCTAAACCAGAACTCTGTTCTTATGGGTTATAACCCATAACAAAATAACAATAACAAAAGATAACCCATTACCGGGGGAGTCAGGCAATGGTGAGCTTCAAGACTCTTCAGCATGCTAGCCATTAGTAATTCCAAGGTTTCTTATCCCCTAGACAATACTGCACATGCAGTATTCATCCTTTTTGTTGTGAGTCACAGATAGGGCTTTGTGCAGCACTCTGTTTTTTAAGATTTATTTATTATGTATACAGTGCTCTGCTTGAATGTATGCTTGCACACCAGAAGAGGGTACCAGATCTCATTACAGATGGTTGTGCGCCACCATGTGGTTGCTGGGAGTTGGACTCAGGAGCTCTGGAAGAGCAGCCAGGACTCAACCTCTGAGCCATCTCTGCAGCCCTTGTACAGCACTCTTAACCCACATCTGCTGCCACCAAGTTTTCAAGGCTTTCCTTTTCGAACTCGCTCCTGTCTGTGGCTTGACTGTTGAGACATGGATGATGCTTGGACTCTGCTATCTCACTTTGCTGGTAGGCCCTGACCTTATTCATCCTGGTGCTCCTGCTCCTGTGGTTACGGCTCTGTTTCTAAGAGTTTACACAACTCTTCGCCGGGCCGTGGTGTCACAAACCTTTAATCCCAGCACTCGGGAGGCAGAGGCAGGTGAATCCCTGTGAGTTCGAGGCCAGCCTGGTCTACAGAGCTAGTTCCAGCACTGCTAGGACTGTTACCCAGGGAAACCCTGTCTCGAAAAACCAAAAAGAAAGAAAGAATTTAAGCAACTTTTCCTAAAGTTTATCTCTTCTAATAATAATGGGATTGAGTGGAGTTTTATTACACACAGCTAGTCTTAAAGGGTGTGAAAGTGATTCTAAAGATCTCGGGGCTACAGCTGTTTGTCTCTGCCACACACAGATCTCCCTGAACAGCCTAGGAATGGAGGTAAAAAACAATCGTGTTAACTCTTTTTTTTTTCAGATTGAGTATGTATCCTTGGTTAGACAGTAACCAAGGGTACATGATAGGTCTAGGCTCTTATTAACTTGGCACTAGATGATAAAAAGGTCCAACCAGCAATTCAGGGTTAGCTGTAAACAATTGACCTCTACAGAGTACAGATGAGAGGAGTAGCCTTTACCATGTGCACACAGCCATCTGCCCTGAACAGTCTATTGACTGAAATACCCTTTCCTACCTCTGTCCTTCCCTGTCCCCATCATATATGTCACTAAGATTCTTTAAGTGTCCTTTGTTCAATTGAGGAAGGAATTCAGAATGTGCATGGTATTGTTTAGGGGCATCGGCCATCTAAAAAGTTGCTGTCCTTAAATTTTGATACTCTGACTTCAAATTCTTCAGTATGATACAAATACTTAAGAGTTGCTGGGCCATGGTGGTGCACGCCTTTAATCGCAGCATGCGCGAGGCAGAGACAGACGGATCTCTGTGAGTTCGAGGACAGCCTGACCTGCAAGAGCTAGTTCCAGGAAAGGCACCAAAGCTAAACCCTGTCTCAGAGAAAGAAACAATAAAATACTTAGGAGTAATACTCTCCAGTGTGAGGGTTTCAGCATGTGGCTGTTGATTTTAAATTACATTTGGAGAAAATTTTAAATTCCTTAATTTCATATGTAAGTGCTTAATAGCCACATTTGCGGCAAGTTTATGCATATGTCTGGGGTCTTCATTCCTTCTAAGTGAGGGTAAGAAGGGTGACAAGAGCAGGGTGTGGGGCTGGAGAGATGGCTCAGAGGTTAAGAGCATTGCCTGCTCTTCCAAAGGCCCTGAGTTCAATTCTCGGCAACCACATGGTGGCTCACAACCATCTGTAATGGGGTCGGGTGCCCTCTTCTGGCCTGCAGACATACATACAGACAGGATATTGTATACATAATAAATAAATAAATAAATAAATAAATAAAAGCAGGGTGTGGTGGCACACACATGCCTTTAATCCCAGCACTGCCTTTAATCCTATACATAATAAATAAATAAATAAATAAATAAATAAATAAATAAATAAATAAATAAAAGCAGGGTGTGGTGGCACACACATGCCTTTAATCCCAGCACTGCCTTTAATCCTGGCAGAAACAGGCAGATCTATCTAAATCAAACGCCATCCTAGACTACATAGCTCTAGGACAACCAGGGCTACGTAGAGAAACCTCGTTGCGTGCACAGCATGAAGTAAGCAATGAACAAATGTTCGCTGTCATGTATGGTTATAGTCACATACTGGCTTTAAGAAGATATTCTCCAGTCTGCTCCATCTGGAGGGCAGCTGCCTTCCACTCGGGCCTGCACTGCCCCCACACTGGAGCATGGGGGACATCAAAGATACTGATTCTATGAAATATTTGCAGACTTGGCATATAATTCAGATACTTTTCATTTTAAGTTTTTTGAAATATGCAGAAAAAACAGAATAATTTTTAAGACTCTACAAACCCTTTAATGGCTACCACTCATGTCAAGAAATACCATTCTAGCCGGGCAGTGGTGGTGCATGCCTTTAATCCCAGCACTTGGGAGGCAGAGGCAGGCCTGGTTCCAGGACAGGTACCAAAAACTACAGAGAAACCCTGTCTCGAAAATCCAAAAAAAGGAAAAAAATACCATTCTAGCTGCTGGTTGAACCTTCCATATGTCTTCCTTGCTAAGTCCCTGCTCTTTCTAGGTGAGGAGCTGTGCAAGTCACACCTGTGGGCTACATCGGAGCCGTGGGGCCCAAGTTTGGGCATATGAAGTAAGGCTAATATGTAAAGGTCTTTTTCGTGTGTGTGTGTGTGTGTGTGTGTGTGTGTGTGTATGTGTGTGTGTGTGAATAATTTGCTAACCTTTTTTAAAAAAAATTTTATTCATTTTACATACCAACCACAGTTTCCACTCCCTCCTCCATCTCCCTCCTCCCACTCCCTCCTCCATCTCCCTCCCAACCCAATCCCCATCTGCTCCTCAGAAAGGGTAAAGCCTCCCATAGAGAGTCAAACAAAGCCTGGCACATTAAGTTGAGGCTCGACCAAGCCCCTCCCCTCTGCATCAAGGCTGAGCAATGCATCCTACCATAGGGAATGGGCACCAGAAAACCAGCTCATGTACCAGGGATAGATACTAGTCCCATTGTCAGGGGCCCCACAAACAGACCAAGCTATACAACTGTCACCCACATACCAAAGGCCTAGTTCAATCCCACGCAGGCTCCCCAGCTGTCAGTCTAGAGCTAAAGGTCATTTTCTAATCTTGGTCTTTAGCCATATTTCTGAGCAATGCACAGCTACGAAACCAGCTCTTGAGAAATCCCTGTGGATTGAGAGCTGCTCTTGTAGCAAAGCCCTGGATTTGACACTGAAGAGAGAGCCTCGTGTTCTAAGCACCCGTGGCACCTCTTCTAGAAGGGCCCTGTGCTCCCGTTAGAGACAGGATATCGGGGTTAGTTAGGAAGTTGGTCACTTCTTCATCCTGAGAAAGTTCCATGCTAAGTTTAAGAAAACAAGACCAGTTCTTATCTTCATGGAGTTTACATTTTCCTAGAGAAACACAGTCAACAGCTGATCATGTCGATGATTTAATTAAAATTGGAATCACTGTGGAGAGACAACGGTGCTATGAACGCAGATGACAGGTGGCTCTGACTGTACCCACACTCCTTGCAGGAAGGCCTCACAGAAAGTTTGCACTGAGCCTTGTAGAGGTGAACGACAGTGTAAGCACGGCATAGACAGACGAGCAGCGAGCGTGAAGAGCTGAAAGCCCAGAGAACTAAAGGGATGGGGAGGGCCTAATGAGATGAACTTGGAATGGTACCCATCCAGGCCACAGAACAGCATTAAAAACGGTGCAAGGACTTTGGTATTTATCCTAAGAACAAGAGATCCTAAGGTTCTTAACCTGGAATATGCCATGGTCATATTTGCATTGTAAAAGGGTCATCCTGTGTAAAACGTCAATCAGAATCAAGGACAGGAGTGGAGAGATCAAATGGTGACTTTGGAACAATGGTAGCAGGAGAAGGGGGTGGGGAGGGAGATAGTGAGTATTGTGATGAGATACCAAACAGTGGCAGTCTTAGTGCTTGTTTGAGGGGCTGATAGAAGAGACAGAAGAATTAAGCATAACCCTAAAATTTAGGCCTCTTAACTAGGCAGAATATCCCATTAGGATCCCAATGGGCTTGTGGTTTGGGTATGAAATATACCCTAAGAGCTCTGGGTGGGTGGAGAAGGTGGTCCAAGCTGCTGGTGGTATTTGGGGAGTTGGAAGCTTTTGGGAGTAGAGCCTGACTGGAGGGAATAGGCCACTGGGGGAATGTTCTCTGAGAGATGCTGTCCCTCGCCCTTCCCTGTCTATGCCATCATGAAGTGAGGTTCTTCAGCCACACACGTCTCACTATCACCATGTTCTGCCAGAGCACATGAGAACAAATGACCATTGACAAAACTCTCTGAAATCAAGAGTTATTCTGGTATGTCTTTTGGTCACATAAATGGAGAGAGAGAAAAAATAAACGAATACAACTGGCTTTTGATTTCAAGAATAAATTGGGGGGGGGGTGACATCCATCTAAATGGAGATATGCGGCTGATCTAAGGTGAGTGGAGAGAATAGACTGCAAGTGCTCAGAGAGCGGGTAGCGCTCAGAGAGCGGGTAGCGCTCAGAGAGTGGGTAGCAACAGGAACCACAGGCACCGAGACGGCCTAGGAAACAGCAGAGCCAAAGACAGCTTTGAGGAACTCGAGTCTGTTAAAACATCAAGAGGAAGAACCCAGAGGTAAAAGGAAAAGAGGGAAGACTGATCTCACAGAAAACGGGGGAATAGGCCGGCCGGTGGTGGCCCACACCTCTAATTCCAACACTCAGGAGGCAGAGGCAGGCAGATCTCTGTGAGTTTGAAGCCAGCCTGGTCTAAAGCTAGTTCCAAGAGAGGTTCCAAAGCTATAGAGAAACCCTGTCTTGAAAAACAAACAAAAAAATTGGGACTATATGTCACGGACAGGAATAAAAGGATTGGGTAGTTGTGAAGACTCTGGTGCTGCTTAAAAGGCAAGCAAAGTAAAGATGAGTCCATTGGAGCTGCCGTATGAAGGCAGCAGATGACCTGGGAAGGCTCTAGTGGAGTGCCTGCGATGTGTGTCTCCTGAGGAAACAGAGCTCTGTGGGCTTGTTCATCAGAGCAGAACAGGAAGAGCAGGAAGAGGAGTGGAGTTAGCTAGCTAGGTGTTGTCAACTTGACACCAACTTAGACATATCTGGAAAGAGGGTCTCTCATTGAGAAAATCGTCTCCATAAGGTTAGGTATTGCCTTGGTGTGGGAGGGCCTAGCCCACTGTGGGTGGTGCCACCCCTGGGCAGATGTTCTAGACGGTATAAACAAACTGCGAAAGCCAGTAAGCAGCATTCCTCTACGTCCTCTTCTTCAGCTTCTGCCCTGACCTCCTTTGAACGACAGACTGTGGTGTGGCAGTATAAGCAAAATTAACCGTTTCCTCTCCAGATAGCTTTTGTCACGGTGCTTTACCATAGCAATAGACACTGCACCTAAGACCGGAACAACTGCTATTGAGAAGGATCCAGACGTTAATGCAAGAGAGAAGAGGAAGTGCAGTTCTCAGTTCTCTGTATATGCAGGCTTTATCATAGCAATAGACACTGCACCTAAGACCGGAACAACTGCTATTGAGAAGGATCCAGACGTTAATGCAAGAGAGAAGAGGAAGTGCAATTCTCAGTTCTCTGTATATGCAGGCTGATGGCATGTTCCACCTTTCTGAGAAAGGGTCTCTCCCTGAACTGGCAGCTCACCAATTGGGCCAGACTGGCTGGCTGACCAACAAGCTCTGAGGGCCCTCTTTTGTCCTCCCTGCCACCTCTGGAGTTAGACATATTCCACCACATTCAGCTTTTCCATGGGTGCCAGGGTCTAGGCACAAAAAGCTCTTTACCTACTAAGCCAGTTTCCGGTCCATCTCAACCTGTGCTTTAGGGTCGCCTAGACAGTCTGCAGGGACAGTGCAGGTAGATTTGGGGACAAAATACCCAATCACTGACTGCTGACTGAGTTCCTAACTCCGAGTTGCCTTTATAACTAGCATCCCCTCACAGGAGGCCCTGCAGACTGTTCTCTGCAGAATGTAGTTCACTAAGCCATGGCAGTGTCACCGACCTCCTCCCACGGTTCTTACCATTTCATGATTCCCACATTAAACCAGAACGCTGCCCGTCACAGGCCCGGGGTTCATAGCATCGCTCTAAAGTAAACTACTTACTGTGGGACTGGAAATTTGGTCTCGGGGATTAAATCATACACATCTTGCCACTCCTGGGGTATGTCAATAAAGTCTCGGTAAACCTTGATTTGTAGCACTGTTCCTATGGTGATATTTTGCAAAATCTTTAACAATTCACGGAGGGTATAGCCTAACACGTTGGCATGCCCAACACTAACCAGAACGTCACCTGAAAAGGGAAAAACAGTTCAATTAAGATAATGGGTTGAAAAGAGCCATACTGATCAGTGGCTTTATTGAAATACTTTATGGATTTATATAATGATTTATTCTGACCAAAGCCTGGCTTCCATCTTAATTTACTAAGGACATTCTCCTACAGTATGAATGTTCTTAGCATGATAAAGATGCCTTCCCTAATTTTTAATAGGCATTTAATAGTATTTTTGAGACAGTTCTTAGCTGGTAAGTTCTTAGCCTCTGGTAAAAGGCTAAAACCATTTTAAACCCAAACCATTTAGATTTAAGATTCTAAACACAGTCAAATGAGCGGCTATAACTAGTAAAATGTAAGCCACTTTCCATTCTGACTGCCTGAGATCACCAAGCCCTTCACAGCAAATAACCTAAACTAAGCATGAAGGCTTCGCTTGGAGTTTCTGCCCCTGTCCTAAAGCCAACTGACCAAATAACTATGTAATATTAGATAAATTAGCTTGTGTTAATTATGCTTATGATATGTAATGCAGAAACTGTGCTGATTCCAAGGAATCTAAACTTGTGCTCCTCTTGCTTCTGCCTCTGCCTCTTCAGCGTATCCCACTACAACCTGCAGAACAGGTTCAGAACACTGAGATCAGGACCCCTCATGTAAACACGCTGTGTGGGGAATTGTGATGGTCGACCAGAGGGCTTCTGGGCACTCAGCAGGCGGAAAGAGATAAATACCCCAGCAACAAAAACCTAGGTTCCCAAAATGAAAACTAAAGGGACCAATTATTCACTTGTATGGACATAACCCATCCCACCCCTGCCTCCCACCAGCTACAGTAAAGATCTGTAAACTCAACCGGGTCACCCAGCACTCCTGTCTGGGTCTGAACCTGCATTGGGACGACTGGAACATCCAGATCTCTGGATCCTTTGGTCTCTCCCCGTTTTCCAAGCTTGGTTTTCCAGATTTTGGGGCAATCTAGTCAGATACTGCCCTAAATTAAATGCCTTAACAATACTGTTTCCTGTTGCTTGCAATAGGGAGCATGAATACTAGCATTCAGCCAAGCCCGGAAGGAGGAATATAGAAGGCTTGCACTTCAAGGACAGATTCAGTCTGGAGAAGTCTTGTCAGTACGTCTCAGTGGGAGCAGATGAAGTCCTGAGTGTACTGTTGACATGGGCAAGGCTTTGTCAAGGACCCCAATACAGGCAAGGCCTTGTCAAGGACCCAAATACCCATGGATGTGGCAAAGCCTTGGTCCAAGTCTGAGTGTTTTGACCAGTGTGCAAACACTAGCACCTGCAGCTTCCCCTAGGATGACCGCAGCCTGGCTCCTCCTTTACAGAGACCTCCTACTGAGACTAACTCCTCCTCCTTGTGCTGTACCCTCCATCACAGTGAGCACTGCCCACCCAGTCCCAGCTTCTCTATGTGTCTGTGGTTCCCTCAGTGTTGGCATGTCCTCATACCTGTAATGCTGTCAGAACTTTATAACTGATACAGGATGCCAGGTTATCTGTGTGTGCATGTGAGGTTTGGAGCCCTCAGTAACCCTCATTCAAACTCAGGGAGGGGGTGAGGGAAAGGCTGGTGCTGGGTCCCACTGCAGGCTAGCCAGGAGTTACACAGGTTCTGAGGAGTATCCTACACTTGTTCTGAGGAGTGTCCAACACTGGTCCTGAGGAGTGTCCAAGCATGGCTGGGGGCACATTTCTCTAGGGTGAGATCCCAGTAGAAACGTGTTTCCACTGTTCTAGAAAGTTAGCACTTAGAAAGTCTAAGGAATGTTTCTGTGTTGGTTTTGAGAAGCAGATGAAGATAAAGCCAGTCACACATTGAGCTGGGCACAGTAGCACAGGTGCCTGTAAAACCGGTATTCAAAAGCCTGGAGGGGGCAGGAAGCAGGGGGCGGTGGCACAGGCCTTTAATCCCAGCACCTGGGGGCAGAGGCCAGGCGACCTCTAAGAGTTTGAGGACAGCCTGGTCTACAAAGTGAGTTCCAGGACAGCAAGGACTACACTGGAAACACTGCCTCGCAAAAAAAAAAAAAAAAAAAAAAAAACAAAAACAAAACCCAAAGGGCTGAGGAAGATAGATAGACAGTTCAAGGCCAGCCTAGGCTATACAGTGAGACTCTGTCTCAAGAGGCAAGGCAAACAATAACAAAAGCTGTACTGAGACTAGCTTCACAATGAAGCAAGGTTTCTCTCGGAGCTACCTGCAGCCTGTGCTGTTGAAACGGCTGTTCTTCCTGCTGCGGTTAATGATAGTAACAAAGTTACCCTTTTAGGATGAGCTCATGGGTCTGATGTTAAAAGGGTGTTTATAGCTGAAAGCTATGGCTTGACATTCTGCTTAATTACGTTGTAAGAGGGTGACTTTTATCAAGAGAATAGAAATTAAACAGCTCAATTCCCTGACCATTCTGGCTTTAAGCCAAATGTGTCGGGATCGGAACGTGATGGCTCTGGCAGGAGATACTAACACTGCCTTTCATCAACACCAATTTGGTATTTATGAACAATAACCTCATAATGCACCTTTTCCTCCTGCTTTAATAGGCTGTAGGAATGACACTGTATGAGCCTGTTTAGATTGCCCGTATTAAATCAACTATGCAGCAGCTTCATCACTGCTGGAAGATAGGTTTGCTTTGTCTCTGTTCCTTCCAACTAGGACGGAAGCGATATGCATCTTGTGTGGTTAGGATCGCATTTGTTTAGCTCTCCACTGTTAGAAAGCACAGGACCTGGACATGGGAAGGAATTAAGAAATGCAGAATGAATGAGTGAATGAGTGAGCGTCGGTATGGCTAACTAAATGTATGAAGCCAGTACATGGCTGCTGTCCACTGTCAAAGCTGTGTTAATATTTTAAAGCTGTAGTCGTGTCTTAAGACTTTGTACATCAGAAAGCCACAGAAAACTAATACCAAATTAGCAAATCAAGATAAAACACCAAAGACAAAGAACTTTAGAACACGTGAATGAGAAATAATAGGGTTGGTGGGTGTCAAGGAAATAGCAAATCCCATGATCGCTGTCAAAAATGATGGAAAAGCAGATTTTGAAACCTAGACACTGAATAGTAACTGGTTTTCATGAGGAGATTTGGTGCCCAGAATATCTGCACTGAAATCTCACTTCTTTCCAGGAGAGGCAGGCTAGCTACACAGAGACACAGAGAAATCCCATTGTAAAAAAAAAAGGGGGGGGGAATTACACTCTGCTCACTAGGTCATTAGCAACATGGTATGGGTTTCCTAGGAGGTCATGGATTCAAAGCTTACCTTTGTCCACAATCCTTATGCTATATATGTGAGGTAGAGAAGGATCCAGGAAGACCCCCCAACATCAGTCTGTGGCCTCTATATACTCCTCACACACATAAATGCAGAAAAGCTGATCTCTAAGACAACTGGCTATAGAGAAGCCATAAGAATACTTCTAGAGTGCTTGTTTTCAAAGCTCTCCACAGCATTTTACCACATCCCAACAACCTAGAACAGAGACGCGATTCTCCCAACGTGGAAGTGAAGTCACCGAGGCTGCAAAGATTGACTTTGCCAAGGTCACAGAAAGTGACACATCTCAGAACAAATGGCCTGGAGTGATTTTCCCTCTCGTGATTTCATCCCACCGTGTCTCCCCCACTGCTAGCACCAGGGCCCAAAGCTGATATGGGGAAACATGTCTTGCATTAGATAGAAATGCGTCCCCCAGAGACCTCAGAAGGTAGGTGATCTTGATGAAAGTCTCGGCCTTGGGAACTGAGAGGGAGAGTTTTAAACTCCGACTCCTAGGTATAACCCGGCAAGCTCCTTGGTAGCTAGAGTTGCATAGTGGCTTAGCGCAGAATACACTCCTGGGGCTATTGAGAAGGTGAAAGGAGATCACGCGTCTCCATGTTAGCTGTGATTAGCACCTCCCAGGAAAGAAGGGATCTTGATGCACAGTCATGACCTGGGGAGTGACGCCCGGTCTGTTTGCCTCCCACTTACGGGATGAAAGTGAACCTGGCGAGGAAGGCTCTGCCACTAAGCACCAGTTCCCTCACCTGCAAAGGAAGAGAGTGAGACCATGCCTGCCTAGGGTGTTACTAAACACCAAATGAATAGCGAGTAACTGATGAGCATACAAGTGGTAGCAACTGAAATTCTCAGACAATGTCATATCCTCATGCTGACTCCCTGAAGGCAGGTGGGAAGGAGGCGTGTGGAGACCACAGTCACCTGGCTGGAGTATCCCGTCAGTGGCCGCGGCCCCTTTATTGATGAGGTGACTAATCTGGAGGTAAGGTCCATTCTGGATGATGATCAGGCCCAATCCCAGGCTGCCAACGGTGAGTTTGGTCTGCCTCATTTTGTTCAAGCTGTGTACAGACACCTTGGCTTTCAAGCTGGGTCCTTTTTCTAACAGAACAAGAGGAACTTGTTTTAGTCATTCTCAGGACAACGGCGAGGCAGCGGTGCTGTGGAGTTCTGAAACTAGACTCTGGGGGCACTTACGTGGTCATCCTAGTCTTCAGTTTCCTTCGAGAAAATGCGTGTTGTAAAGGGTGTGGAAATGAGATGGGACAGTTACAGGGCTACTGTACAGTGCAGTACATCACGGGTGCTTAAATCAGTTATATTTTCCGCTCACTTGACAAATGCTTATTGATGCAAATCATGTACTCTGGCCCTGGGTTTACTGCAGTGAACTAGATGGGCTGCCCTTGTGGCTCTTACAGCTGGTAGAGGACAGAGCTGTCAGTCAGTTGTGTAAACACAAATTAGATGCTAAATAGGAAGGCAGAACGCTCCGAGGTTAAACAACAGGGAACCTAGGTTCCACATAGGGATTGGGACCAGGTTTCCCTGAAGGAGTAAATACGGATCAAGGTGAGAGAACTGACAAACTAGATGTGAGGGGGCAAATAGAGTCAAGGTTCTAAGACAGGAAGGCTGGTTCCTGTCCCCCTTGATGGGGACACGAAGGAGCAGCACCGGACAGGTGGTGGGAGGTGTACTGCCTGGCAGGTGGGCTGCCCACCAGGTTTACCTTAAGGAAATCTTGGAAGTAATTTAAACTGGACATGATCAGGTTGTCACTGTTTTAAATAAAATCACCACGTCGGCTGCTGTGTGGCATGGAGATGGGGAAGGAAGAGCAGAGAGCAGTCACTCAAGCATGTCACAGCCCTGGGAACAGAAATGGACAGTGGTAGATCCGCACAGCATCTGGGAGAAAATGCACCATTCCACACACGGGCCAGTGGTGCCCTGACATTCACCAGGCCTTGGCCGAGTTGTGTGATTGTGGTGTGTCCAGGATCACTGCTGAGACAGGCTTCCCCAGGAGGCTCATGGCTGTCCTCAAAGCCAAAGTCCTTGTTGGACAACTCTAACGACTTCAGTTGGAGAACTAAAGCTTACAAATTAAATGTGCTACTAATACAGTAATAATATTAGTGCTACTAATAAAATAAATGTGTTACTAATAAAGTAATCTTGTTTTATAAGATAGCAGTGGTGTGGACAAGACGGCTCAGCAGGTAAAGGTGCTTGCAGCTAAGCCTGGCATCCTGAATTCCGTCTCCAGTATCCACATGGAAGAGAGAACTGACTCCCACAACGCCCCCCACACACAAATAGAATTTTTAAAAATGTAAAGACAGCAGAGTGAAAGGAATCACTAAAAAATTTCTGTACATGATTCCACGTTTAGCCATTCTCCCTGGAAAAAGCAAAATTTTAGAAAGCATTGAAAGTACAAGAAATCGGGGTGGAGAAAGAGCAGGGAGGTGAACACGTCTCCTCACTTGATTGTGGCAGGGGCTAAGAGTGGTATATACTTGTCGAAACTTACGGAGGTGTCCGCTAAAAAAAGAGAATCGCGTTCTGTCTCGATGAACGAACAACGGTGAGGGATTCCCGTGTGTGACCGCCCCTTTACAGGAGAGGCGGATCTAGGAAGGCTTGGAATCCAAGGCATCACCTTTCCTATTTAAACATTTACCATTTTTGCTTTTGACGGGGGCCTTCTCCATTGCCCAGGGCGGGACTCTGTCGATCCTCCCGGGAGCCCAGGCTGGAATCTGTCCAACTTCCAACAGTTTGGAATCCTGGAAGCGGAAGATCAGGAAGGACCACGGGCCACCGGGAAAGACTGGCGCCGCCCGTCCCTCTAAATGGCCACGAGGGTGCGCTGCAAGGCTGCTTCCCAGACTTGGGGCAGCCAGAGAGTTGTTTCAAGGCTTCAGCAGACCCTGAAAAACCACGGCACAACCGGAAACTACTCCACTGTAGGGTGTGAAAATTTATACGGGGGGGGGGGGGCGGGGGTGGACGGGGAGGAAATTTCTGCAGGAACGAGCAGAGTGCCGCTTCACTCAAGGTTCTTCATTCATTGGTGGGAAAACACTGGGGCCAGAGCAAGAGCATAGAGGGGAGAGGGCCTCCAAATGTGAGCAGCAACATCACCGGGGGACCATAGACCATCCCAGAATTCCCTAAATAGTGGCATTAAAGTATTGTTACATCAACAACGCTAACTGCCTTGCCAGTGCACTTTACTCAAGCCTGTTTTAGACGGGAAAGGGCCAAGGATGGCCCCAAAACAATGAGTCACTATTAGAAAATGATTATTGCTCCTTCGTCTTCCTGAAATAATCCTTCCTCCCCGTCACATTCACTCATACAACAAAAATTCACTGGAAGGCAGTCTGTGGCTTCTGGGGATGCTGAGGACATGAGAGTATATGAGACAAACATTGACTTCACCCTCTTGAAACACACAAACACATACGTGCACACACAAACATGTGCACACACATACGTGCACACACAAACATATACGTGCACACACAAACACGTGACACATACGTGCACACACACACACACACACACTTTCCCCAAACAGGGTTTCTCTGTGTATCCCTGGCTGTCCAGGAACTCACTCTATAGACATGGCTGGGTTCCAACTCAGAGATCCACCTGCATCTGCCTCCTGAGTGCTGGGATTAAAGATGTGAGCCACCACTGCAGGGCCAGAACTTGTATTTTTATCACAGATGGAGGGGAGAATTTTAGGAAACTATAAATTATGAAAAATAAATTCTAGAAGAGAAAATACTATAATAAAGTGGGTTGCCACTCTTACAAGAGAAAAAGCAATCCCCTTGCCGCAGGGCATCCCACCCTTTAACAAACAGCAAGCAGTGCCTACTGAAAGCCAGGCTGTGCCAAGATTTTTAGGGTGAACCTGGAAAGGTCTCAGTCTAGTCTTCTGTTTCTCTAGCTCTGGCCAAACAATACACCAGGACAGATTTACATTGACTAGAGCCCATCTTCTAGAGTTTTGTGCCAAGGGTACCTACCTCCTGCTGCATGTGTCATAGGAGAGACAGGCTGCCTCTTTCAGTCTGGCTGGAATCTACTCAGGTGCTAAGGGTACTTAATCACAACATGCATCCTCTACCCCCACTTTCCTGCCAGTCGGAGAATAATGGGCAAATGTGGGATGATGCAATTAGCCTTCTTGGTGGGAAAAGTTTCTTCCAAGTAGATGCCAAGGGCACACTGTCTAGAAGGAATGTGCGACACAAAGTCTCAAGTCTACTGTGTAGACTTCCTTGCAAAGCTAAATAACTTGACCATCCTCCCTGACCTCTCCAGCTCATACTGCTGCTTTGGAGAGTGCTTTGCCCAGGATCCCACATCCCTAGAGCAGCTAACAGGGAGTGGCCAGTGCAAGGTTATCCCAGAGCTCCCAGCAAGCCTAGCTGTGGCCCTGCCATGGCTGCCCTATAACCTGACCCTCTGTGCAGTCCTGTTTCTTTTTCTCCACCCAGAGATATGGAGCCCGAAAGCATTCTTTAATAACTCAACCTCCTCTAGAGAAGCCAACCCACAGCACCCAGTGCTCGAGATAGCATAGCTGCTAAGAAGGGATTCTGGAGCTGAACCACCCAGTGGAAGGAGGACCAATCGTTAGGAGGAGAACTTGGGCAGTCTCGGGCACAGGGAAGCCCTAGAATGCAAAATGTTTTCTTATAAATGGGATGGAGTAACAGAGGAAGAAAATGTACTGACCTGGATCATGAACACATGATAAAACAGCCCTCGGGCCAGGAGCTGTCAACAATAGCAACCTCCAGAAAAGCCGCAGACTGCTGCACTGACGGAGGGTGGGGGCAATGCTTGGCACTCAGCTAATCCATCCTGCCACAGTACTCTCCTATCCTGTTTCTCACAGTAAATGGGCAAATGTAGCAAGTGCATAGCCACAAACATTTGGGGTAATGAGGGTCTAAGTCACCACAACACATAAGTCACATCAGAGGTTCTGACAAGAGATAAGAGGAATTGTGGGTACGAGAGGAAAATGATGAAGGATTAGTTTTGTCTCAAGATAGCAGTGCCCCCCATAAGAGGGCCACCATGGTCCTGTGGGAGCTGCTCTCAGACCTTAAAAGAAGCAAATCAAAACTGAGAACTAAGCCATAAAAAGAAATGATAAGCTTCTTGTTTCTTTTTTGAGACAGTCTCTCTAGGTGACCCAGGCTGGTCTTAGAACTCATAGTCCTCCTGCCTCAGCCTGACATAGACAAGGATTGCAGGCATGTGCCCCTAAACCTAGCCTTGTATATACTTTGCAAAACTTATCTTAGTTTGGTATGTGGGTATGTATCTTTAATTCCAGTACTCAAGAGGCAGAGGCAGGTGGATCTCTCTGAGTTTGAAACTAGCCTGGTCTACAAAGTAAAATTCGAGGTCTGAATTCCATACCAGCCTGGGTTATATAAGATCCCATCAGAAGGCAGGCAGTGGTGGTGCATCCCTTTAATCCCAGCACTCAGAAGGCAGAGAGTCAGGTGGATCTCTGCATGCAAGCCCAGCCTGGTCTAGTGTTCCAGACTGAGTTCCAAGACAGCCAGAGCTTTACAGAGAAACCCTGTCTCAAGTATCAAAAAAACAAAAACACTTTATGATTACAGAATATATTGCAAAATGCACCTGTGGAGCAAATGCTGGTCTGCACAGCTCAGGTGCCCCTCACAGTGGGCACTGGTTCTCGGCTATGGGGATGGCTGTAGATTGACTGATCTCAGCTATGTGTCTTTTAAGGGTATTTGTGCATGTTTACTTGCATGTGCATGACAGAGGGAGTGCCACTCACCACCTTTTAAAAACAAAACAGAAACAAAACCACAAAAGCCAAACAGGGTCTCTCACTGGATCTAGAGCTCATCAATTTGGCTAGACTATCTGGTCAACAAGTCCCAGGAACCCTCCTGGCTCCACGTCCCCCAGCAGGGGGGTCGCAGGTGGTGTGCCTGGGCTCAGTGGGTTCTAAGAAAGTCCTCACGCTTGCACAGTAAGCACTTTACCACCTGAGCCATCTCCCCAAACCCTCTGCTAATATTCTTGGCTGAGTGGTCTGCCTTCCCCAAGGCTACACCCACTCCCTAGGGTGGCACCTCATGCCTGGTCAATACTAGAAGACTTCATCACTTTGTCCTGACAGAACTAAATACCCACCTTAGCTTGAGACTCTTTCAGTTTGCCAAAGCCTCCTGTGCCTGCCGCTGATTTCTGCCCAATTCCACTTCCTCTTCCCCTCACAGGAGCTTCCTATAAACTTCCTAAAAGAGCTTCCTATAAACTTCCTACACACCACCGATCAATAACTTTTCTTTTTTTTGTTTTTTTGTTTTGTTTTTTTTTTTTTTTTTTTTTTTTTTTTTTTCGAGACAGGGTTTCTCTGTGGCTTTGGAGCCTGTCCTGGAACTAGCTCTTGTAGACCAGGCTGGTCTCGAACTCACAGAGATCCGCCTGCCTCTGCCTCCCGAGTGCTGGCATTAAAGGCGTGTGCCACCATCGCCCGGCCGATCAATAACTTTTCATCTCAGAGGCAGTTCCAAGAGAACCAACCTACAAGACAAACTGCTCTTTGAGCCATGGGTATATAATAAGATCCTCCCTCACCTCTAGGTTTGACATTTCTTTCTCTAACCCTAAGAATCCCAGGTACACATATGCAACCTATCTACCACACTCTTGGCCCCCAGAGAGAAAGCGTGCTCGTTATCCCATCAGAGCAAAGATACTCCTTCAAGCACAGAGTAATGGCCCAATGTCTCCCAGTGTTCCCTGAAGTCCCATCCAGATTCAGCCTCTTCTGGGCTGAGTCCTGCCATCCATCACAATAAAGCACACCGTATTCACAGCCCTTTAACAGCCACATTGTGGCTATTTATGTCTTCAAGCTGCCTGCATAGATCCCTCCTGGGGCCCTCTATGATCTTCTGGGTCCCCAAGGAGTTTCTGCCGTAAAGAGCATGGTGGCTCACGTCTGAGTAGAAAGATCCCAGCTGTTCTGTTCAGGTGAGTGATGGGATATTTCTATCATGAAGAGTCTGTTGGGGGAGGGGGGAGAAAAAGGCCCAAAGAAAGGACATGGATTCTTTTAAGTTCAAGTCAGCAGCGGAGCTGGGATTAGAAGGTATTTCTGCATCCTTTTTGCTCTACCTCACCCTCCCTCCAAAGGACCTCAGGTTTGCTTCTATTAAAATCCAGATAGAGCTGCAGGAAAGGGAACTGCTTTGCCCTATAAACTTCAGAGGCATAGAACTCTGAACTATCAGCGCTATTGGAAAACAAGAACACAGTACGGTACTAAAATGGAAGAGAGGGGAAATTCCGTGAACATCGCATTCGGGTCCTTATAGCCACACCCCCATCCTAGTTGGCAGGAAGAGATCAGGCATATCACTGATACCTACAATGATATACAGCCACTAGCTGATAGGAAAGATGTTTTAATCCTTCTGACACACACACTTTAATCTGTGGTCTAGAATCTTGGATGGAGGAATACACACCAAGAAGTTCTGGAAAATACTGTTAAAGTAAAATGAAGAGTTTAGACTTGTATCTTTTTAAAAAAATATTTATTTATTTATTATATATACAATATTCTGTCTGTATATGTCTACATGTAGGCCAGAAGAGGGCACCATACCCCATTACAGATGGTTGTGAGCCACCATGTGGTTGCCGGGAATTGAACTTAGGACCTTTGGAAGAGCAGGCAATGCTCTTAACCACTGAGCCGTCTCTCCAGCCCTAGACTTGTATCTTTTAAACACCATAATTAAGGCAGCCTCGTCCCACTGAGCTGGAGTCATAACAGCTGCAAACTGTCCCGACACTCAACCCTGGCCAGTTATGAACATCAGTGGATAGTGAATTCATCACTGTATCATTATTATTCTTTTATCCTGGGCAATCAAAAGAGCAGATAAGAGGCCAAAACTATGACTCCTTCAAACTTGCCCAGTACTTAAAATGAAAGTGAAGAGCCATTGCAGTAAACTGGTATGCATTCTATCTGGATTCCCCAAACATATGAATTAGTTATATTAGTATCTATGGCAGAGGAAAAATACATTATGTAATTAAAAAAATTACTTGACCCCAAGAGACCAATGTTAGGGCTGCAAAGTCTTAAACGACCCTTTCTCCCCAACCGCTTTCTCCCCAATGTGCACAGATATCATAGAGGCACATTTCTGCAAGAATGCTGGATTTGGTGGAATTTGAAACCTGCTGAGTTTTGTGGACATGTAGGCACTCCAAAAATAGAATCAGATGTCACCCTTCTAGGTCTTTCTAGAGACAGCTTAGGTGGCACATAAGAAGAAAAATCATCTCCACTTGCTCTATGCGGTGCTGAGAAAGAGATGGATCTAAAGCCAAGGTTAATGGTGATTTAGCAGAGAGCCCTGGTGGAAAGAAACCTCCGGGGCATAGCAAAATCATAGACAAATCCTCTGTTATTGTAACAATTTATATTACCGTTTCCTGTTTATGTACCCAATCGAAGGCTCTCCCCACACCTCACTCTGTAAATAGTATTAATAAACCTCTGGCTGGCAAAAACTAAGAAGCACTTTAGGTTCTTCTCCTTCCGTTATCACCAAGTCCTCCCCTCTGCAAAACACCCACTGCTGGCCGCCCATTTTTCTCTATCTTGACTACTCTAGCTAAAAGCCGCAATTCTGTCTTAGACTACCCGGACACTTCTGCTGTCTCCACATTCACTGCCCCTCACCCACTGTAATCTATTTACACGACAGATCTTCACAAACTGAAGTCACGCCACTCTCCTTGCCGAAAACCCTCCCGTTCCTTCACGTTGCGTCTGGAACAAAATCCAAACACCACACATTTGGCTGGTTAGAGAATTTAAAGACAGGATCTCACTATTTAGCCCAGGCTGCCATAGGACTGATGGCTCTCCAGTTTCGGCTTCCTCAGGGTTGGGATTTACGGGCGCGTGCCCTCCCGAATCCCACCTCTGGCCTCTGTCTACCTTTCCTCAAACCACTCTAGTCCCACGGGCCATTTAGCAGGTCCCTGAACACGACAATCTTTCCGCTTTCTCTCTCCCCAGTGCCTGTTTCCTGACTCTGGAACAGTCTGCACCTGAACCTCGCAGGACAAATCTTTAGGATCTCAGTGGCCTCTGTCTCGAACCACCACTGAGCCCACAGCCGCCCACAGCGCCGGGCTGAGCCGACGCCCCCTCAGGAAGACTCCGCAGAGCAGTCCTGGGCGCCGCCGGCCGGCGCGCGGTTTCGCTTCCGGGTGAGGGGCGGGCAGGCCGAGCAGTTCCGGGGCGGGCGGCGGCTGCGGGTCCCGGCGCGGAGGGCGCGAGCGCGCGGCGCGGGCCGAGGGCCGAGGGTGGCGGCGCGGGGACCCCCGGGGCCCAGCGGCCCATGGGGCGCGAGGCGTGAAGCCGCGGCCTGCCCTGCGGTGGGGGGTGGGGGGAGCGGGGCGGGGCGATGGATAAACTGACCATCATCTCAGGATGTCTCTTTCTGGCCGCCGATATCTTCGCCATCGCCAGTATCGCCAACCCGGACTGGATCAACACCGGGGAGTCGGCGGGTGAGCGGCTTGCGCGGGCCGGGAGGGCGGCCGTCCCCCGGGTCGGCGGTCCCGAGGGTTAAAGGTCGGCGCCAGGGTGGGGGCGGGCGGAGACTGCTTAGCTGTGGCTCCCCCCTTCCGCTCTGAAGTGTATGTGGTTTTAATCTTTGCTTTATTTTAGGCCCGGGAGCTATACTAATACTAATAATAAACTTCATTTTATGGAGCATCTTTCATTCCAGCGTATCTCACGCACACGCGCGCGCGCGCACACACACACACACGACACACACCACACACACACGCACACACACGCTGGAGCTATCTTAATAGTAGTTAGAAAATTAAATAACGCATTCGAGTCGCAGACAGCCCCAGAGGCACTGCCTGCTGGAACACTGGAGCTGGAGGCGGGGGCGTGTGTGGGGGTGCCCTCCAGAAAGAGGCGGGCATCTTTCCGAAGGGTATCCCAGGTGAATGCGCTGGCAGGGTTCTCGGCTCCAGCCCTCTTTGCCTTCTCTCACACCCCCCCCCCCCCACCTGCGAGACCAAACCTTTAATTAACGTAAACAGTTATTAGGAGAGCCGCTCAGAATTAAGGAACCGTCTTGTTTTTGAACTGTTTGTTCAGTGCAGGTGAAGGGAACGAGGAGCGGGAATGTCAGGGCTCCTTCACAGGGCTTGTTATAAAATGTATCGCCATGCTGTCAACTTAGTAACTGTCACTTAGGGTTCTCAGTTTATCCAGCAGTATTTTTAGCTCAAAAAAAAAAAAAAAAAAAAAAAAAAAAAAAAAAAAAAAAAGGCTGTAGCTGGGACATTTGTTGCTTCCTCCTCCCTCACCTTCCTAATCTAGACCTGGCATCACAAAGTCATCCCGTCAGATTAGCTGGTTATAAAATAACACTAAAGAATTCAACAGCGCTCTTAATTGTAATGGGTAGAAAGGGAGTTTTGGAATCATGTGGAATTTGGTAATACCTGTGGGCTGTTTCTGAAAGTGCTGCTGACTCCAGACAGTTTTTTTTTTTTCAGCAGTATGTGTGACATTCAGTTCATTACCAGCTTTTTTTTTTTTTCCTCTAAACGTATGTGTAGTGATTCCTTTGTTAAGACTTTTCTTTGGGGCTTTAGATACTTAGGAGCAAAGGGTCACACTGTTGAGTAGGGAGATCCTTATTGAAAAGAGATTTTTAGGTGGAATCCCTGTGGGTGGTGGATGGACTGCCGGTGAGCGAGACAGACTCGGGAAGGGAGCTGTTACTATACGTTATATAAGAGAGAGAGCGGCAGTGGTGCGGCGGTCCTGGATGCTGTTGCAGAGGCCACGCACACGCAACAGAAAGCAAGAGCGGAATGAGTGCGGTGGCTTCCCATTCGGAGGTAAAGTCTTCGGCCGCGAGTCGGCAAAGGCAGGAGTCCAAAGTTTGGAGAGAGTAGAAAATGCTTGAAGAGAAGGAAATAGCTGCGGAGAGCATGCCAGATGGGAGGACAGGCAGGCAGCACCGAAGCTCTGTGGACGTCTGGTTAGGCGTGGACAGTGTGACAACCTTGCTGCCCCGCTGGCCTCTTGTCGTGGCCAGCTGCTTTGAGACTGGTGTGGCTTAGGTAGTGAATTTTCTGAATACCCTTGGGAATAAGAAAACATCAAAATGATGTTTTCAAAATAAAATCAAAATAAAATCGAATAGATGCCTTACCAAGTTTGGAGGTTTTCGTATTCGCAGAGAGAGAGAGAGAGAGAGAGAGAGAGAGAGAGAGAGAGAGAGAGAGAGAGAGAGAGAGAGAGAGAGAGAGAGAGAGAAACAAAGCAGCTGAGGTGTTGAGGGTATTGACCAAGTAACTGTGTATGATATTTCACAGTAAACATTAAAGGTGAAGGAAAAAGCTGATGGACTGGTCAGCCAAGCAGCAGGTGGTACATGATCAGTAGAATTGTGGCCATGATGAAACTGACGACCAAAGTGGGAATGGTTGCTGCAGCAGAGTGTGGTGGCTGGGGATGGTGGACATAAGACCCAGCGTGTCTGTGAGGGTCTGTGTCGAAATGAAGTGTTACACTTTAGAGATGATTTTTGTCCACCTAATAATTTCCCTCAATACCAGGGTATCCTTCAGTTAAATATTCTGTGGCAGAAAGAGGACTAATAAGAGACGATAGGAAAAGGTTTCACAATTCCTCTAGTTCTTACCTTAAGGGGGTCAAGAAATAGATCCCCTAAAAGTTAAAAACTAAAGATGGATTGCAGGTTCTTGTTAAGCACCTGCCTGGGGTGCCCGAGCCCCCGGGTTCTGTGGGCAGCTGGGGGTGGGGCGAATGGACTGGAGTCCTCCTCTGTTCAGTGTCCTCTCTGATAAGGCGCTCTTCAGCTGGGTATTCATTTGGATGCTCAGTAAACAGTTTTACCTGAGCAGACAGATGTTGTCTTAAACTTAAAAGCAGCCCTCAAAAATTAAATAAAGGATGTGGGCTGGTAGGACTGGTCTCACTCCATGGTCTCCACTAGAATGACTTCCCTTGGTAGCAAAAAATTAGCAATTTCCCTTCAATGTATTATATTTAGTCTATATACATTTTGATTGTGGTGTTTTATAACAATCTCTTTCAACATTTATTTTATCTTATGTCTGTGGGTGTTTTGCCTACATGTATGTCTGTGTACTGTGTGCATGCCTGGTACCGGGTGATGCCAGAAGAGGTTGTCCTGAGAGTGAAGGAACAGAGGATTGTGAGCCACCATGTGGGTACTGGGAATCAGATCAGGGTCATTTGGAAGAGCAGCCAGTGCTCTTAACTGCTGTGCCTTCTCTCCAGCCATCTTATTACAAATTTTAAATGATTTTAAAAAAAAATACATCTCCAGCAGAACTCTTGGAACTAAGGTGATCTGGACAGTGTAGTTTGAAAACCACTGTAGTGACCTAAGGAAAGCTCAGGATTCAGATCGATTTCCTGGCATTGTGGCATTAGATCAAGTCCTGTAGCCTCTCCATATCTGCTTCCTTCTCTGTGAAACAAGGACATTGGCCACCTGCTTGGCTTCTAGTGATGGCAAATGCATTAATCCCAGCACTCAGGAGGCAGAGACAGGCAGATCTCTATGAGTTCAAGACCACCTTAATCTACATAGAGAATTCTATGACAGCAAGGGCTACAGAGAGAAACCTTGTATTGAAAACCAAAACCAAACAAACAAAAGTGGTGCTTAACATTCGTATTGCTGTTTTGCACTCATCTTTAAACTTTTTCTGTGGGAAATGACTTCATTAGATGTTCTTGGAAATAGTAAGTATCAAGAGTACCATACCGTCTTGTTTTGTGTTTGCTCCATCACTCTGTAGTGTTCCTCTCGCTCCATTTCTCATCCCCATGCTCTAACCTTGGTGCTCTGCAGTGTCTGTCACACAACTACCCCAGCTGATAAGCTGGGTTACCAGACTGGGAACCACACTTTGGCTGAGTTTTAAGTTTCTGTGTACTAGTCCAACACAGAAAGGGTACATTGTGCGTATTTCTACCTAGCTGTGAGAACCTTTCCTGCATTTCTTCTGATAGCTGTGGCTTCTCCAAATATAATGAAACTGTTTGCAAGGGAAAGTGCCTGGGGAAGGCACTTTAAGAAGGACCCTTGGCAGTGGCCATTAGTACACCCAGGAACATTTAATGCTGGGTGGGTATAGTGACACAGTTACATACTCTGTTCTGTGGAGGGCAGATTCCTGCAGGCTAGTGGACTCAGCATCAACAATGGTGTTGCTTATGTAGTGCTGTGTGGTATCTGAAGCCCAGAGACGAGGACTGCTTGCTTTGATCCCTTTGGCTTCATGTATCTGGCAGGTGTGGAATTGTTGTCTCCACGTTCCCCTGTTTTTCATCATTGTATGTGGCATGTGCGTGTCATTGTGACCAGGGTTCCTTTTAAGAAAACTTTGCTGGGGCTGTGGTATAGAGGTTGTGGTAGTGCACTTGCCCAGTATGCAGGAGGTCAAGTTTGAGTACGGGGAAGGAATCTCTTCCTTCAGATATTACCTACAGTTCTCATTTGTCTTAAATGAGGTTTAATTTAAATTAAATTCTTTAGAGATTCAAATTTCTGCCAGATTACAGAATAGGAAAGAGGCAGATTTGAGTTTCAGTCTTCAAATGGTTTTAGATTTGTTTTTTTTTTTTTTTTTTTTTTTTTTTTTTTTTTTTTTTTTTTTTCCGAGACAGGGTTTCTCTGTGTAATTTTGAGCCTGTCCTAGAACTCTCTCTGTAGACCAGGCTGGCTTCGAACTTACAGAGATCCACCTGCCTCTATCTCCTGAGTTCTGGAATTAAAGGCAAGCACCGCCGCCACCTGGCTCCATAGACATTTCTTAACCTCACTGTCACTCTTTCCTTTGGTCCCTAAAGAAGCATACTTTTTGTTGATTCCTAAAGAAGCATACTTTTTGTTGATTCCTAAAGAAGCATACTTTTTGTTGATTCCTAAAGAAGCATACTTTTTGTTGATTCCTAAAGAAGCATACTTTTTGTTGATTCCTAAAGAAGCATACTTTTTGTTGATTCCTGTCTGGGGGTGTCATCTCTCGACAGCAGGAGTTTCGGTATCTCCCTAAACAGACTGACCTACTGTTTCCTGTGAAGGTTGCTGGAGCTTCTCCCCTCCATCTAACCAAAGTCTCTCCAGTGGGCATGTAAGGAAAGGCTACTGCGTTTGCTCCTGAGCGTGTTTGCATTCTTCTTTCTGTTCTGATGGATGTTGGTGTTTGAAGAGGGAACTCAGACATTGACATCCTCATCCCTGCTACTCTTCTGTTTTTTGAGACAGGGTCCACTGGTCCTGAGTTCATTGTTTGAATGAAGGCTCTCTGACAGGACAGAACCAGTGCTGTGTGTATATTAGAAGAGAAGATGTCCTAGGCTGGCCTACAGCCAACAGGACTGGGTGTTCTTCAGTTGCCGTCTGTGTGCTGGAGAGGCTGAGAAGCTGCTTGGTCCAGGACTAGATGCCTCAGCAGCCCAGACTGACTCTAGTGGCCTGAAAGGCCCAAGGCTTGGATGCCCAAGGTGGCAGCAGCAGCAGGACAGACTGTGGAAAGAAGCCAGGCAGGCAGGCAGCGCTGCTTTCCTCTGATCTGGTGTGTCCTGATGTGGGCTGCCCTCCAGGTATCACCTTCTCTGAGGAGCATCTATCCTTTCTGGAAATACAGTCACAGACCAGCCCTAAGATGTGTCCCTTGGCTGTTTCTAGAACTGGTCAAGCTGATAAAATTATCACATTCTCTGTGTAGCCCAGGCAGATCAGCCCACTGCCCTGCCTCTGCATCCTGGTCACTGGGATTGCAAGGCATGTGCCAACATGACCACCAGATTTATCCCTGTTCCTATTTTAAATTTATCGAGGGGGAGATAATTAGGAACTAAAATGTGATGTTAGTGCTTATAAAGAGGATATTGGAGACTCTTATTTGGAGATGAGTACGTTCCTGTTACTGGACCCCAGATGTAGACTTACCTCTTTAGTCCTAAGCAGAGTGGAAACCTGTGCCTGTAGGACCTGCAGAGGGGAAAAACTGAGGTGTTTTCTCAGGCAACAGCCTGGGCTGCATATGCCTGGTTTTGTCTCTTATACTAACAGATTGTCAATCAATCCCTTCTCCCTGCTCTCCCTGCTGCCCCTGTCTTTCATGGATAGAAACTTGCCTGTTTATGCTCAGAAAACGTCCAATGTTTCATGAGGATATATTTCCTTTTTTTTCAAGTCTACAGACTGGGAGATATTTGGGGGATGGAGAGGCTTGGGAAAAGAGGTATCATTTCCCTTGGTTCCTGCCATCTTCCCCAAAGGAAGCAGTTAAGTCTCATCTTAACTGGCATAGTGGGCAGTTCTCTGAGACAGGTGCAACGTCCACATGTTGGTCCTGGCCTATACACCCGTTAAAACCGTTAAAATATGTAGAATGAAGCGAGTGGCGGGGCTGCGTCCTGCCACCCGGCTAGCTTTGCCCAAAATAATTACATGGAAACTGTATTCTTTTAAACACTGCCTGGCCCATTATCTGTAGCCTCTTATTGGTTAATTCTCACATCTTCCTTTAACCCATATTTAGTAATCCGTGTAACACCACGAGGTGTGGCTTACCAGGAGAGATCTTAACCTGCGTCCATCTCGTCCATCTCGGAGAGAAGAAGCATGGAGACTCACTATGGTGAATGCCTGAAGCGTCTCCCCACTCCTGCACCCAGCATTCTGTTCTGTCTACTCCGCCTACCTAATTTTCTGTTCTCTTAAAGGGCCAAGGCAGTTTTCTTTATTAATAAACCAATGAAAGTAACATAGACAGATAACTCTCCTCCATCAAAAATACATCTACCTAAGCAGACTCACTGATTAAGTACGGGGAAATTATTATTGAGTAATAGTAGCAAAGCCAGCAATAACTCCAGTGTTCACAGACATCTGGCATGAAACAGCTCTGTGATGTTATTGCTGAAGCCAGCTTACTCAGAACTTACTTACCCTGTCAGTCCCATGGGGACTTGTTGAGAGAAACAAGGTCTATCACCAATAGAGCAGAAGCTCTCAAGATATGTTCTCATGATGTGTTCTCTGCTGTAGAGAGCACCAATAATATTTTCACATCAGTCTTTTGAGTCTTTCTCCAATAGAATCTTTTCCGACAACTTTACTTAGGTACAATTTACATCATAAAGTTTACTCAATTTGTGTATACAAGTCAGTGGTTTTAGTTTATTCACAGAGTGGTGTACCAGTATTACCACATCAATTTTAGAGTGCTTTCATTATCCTAAAAAGCATGTTCATCCCTCTTAGCCATCATCCTGAACATTCTGTCCAAAGGAGCCACTAGTTTTCTGCCGAGAGAGTTGCAGGTTCTGGATACTTTAGATGTGTGGAATTTTGTGATTGGCGTTTTCATGCATATTTTCAAAGTTCATCAATATTGAACTTTTAAAATACTTGTGGTTATTAAGTAATATTCCATTATAGCAGTAAACTACTTTTTATTTACCCATTCATCAGTTGATAGAAGGAAATTCTGTAATGATAAAGTAATCCACCAGTGTTCTTTTTAAAAGTAAAATGGTGGAGCTGGAAAGATGGCTCAGTGGTTATGAACACTTGCTGTTCTGTGAAAGACCCAAGTTCAGTACCCAGCACCTGTATCAGGTGGCTCACAATTGCTTTGTAACTCTAGCTTCAGGGGATCCAACACCTTCATTTGGCCCCCACAGGCATCTGCACTCATGTGCACACACAGATATACACATGTACACATAAGTAAAAAATAATCTTTTTAAAGTGATATTATCAGAACATATAAATATCAAGTAATAAGAACTGTGGATAAAGTTCAAAGACAAGTCTTTTATAATAATCATAGGATATGGCCAAAGCTTAAAATCATTTGATGTTGCATTTTACAGTGTAAACCAGATTTCCTAATAAGAGATTAAAGTTCCTGAGCAAAGCATTGATTTTCCTTTTATGGTCTTCCAGAATTTATTTTTTTATCAGTACCAGCAGGGATGTAACCAGAGATTCAGTGTAATAGGCCTGAAAGTTTTGTAGCAAAATTGGTACTAAGAGCATGAGAAGAAAAGCAGAAGTAACTAAAAATCATTAAAAGAAGAAATTCAGGCCAGGCGGTGGTGGCATACTCCTTTAATCCTAGCACTCAGGAGGCAAAGGCAGGAGGATCTCTGTGAGTTTGAGGCCAGCCTGGTCTACAAGAGCTAGTTCCAGGACAGGCTCCAAAGCCTACAGAGAAACCCTGTCACTGGAAAAAAAAGAAGAAGAAGAGGAGGAGGAGGAGGAGGAGGAGGAAGAGGAGGAGGAGGAGGAGGAGGAAGAGGAGGAGGAGGAGGAGGAGGAGGAGGAGGAGGAAGAGGAGGAGGAGGAGGAGGAGGAGAAGAAAAAGAAATTACCAAGTACCAAGTGATGGCTGATTGTGTATTCATTAGGTTGGTGGCACCTGCCATAGTCCCACTTAAAAGTGATTTAATAATAGTCACAAGAATCAGTCCTTTACTATTTAGCATGACCAAACCAGTGTCATTGTTTGACTCGTTGCTTGACAAATGAGGGTTTGTTTTAGAGCTATCTTGTAGTAAGATGGCTCAGTAAGATTTGGAGGCAGGCAGATTTTAGTTTTGATTTTTGGAGTCTCTTTATTAGTTCCATGATTTGAGGCATGCATGCAATATCTCTCAGCTATAAAACAGAGGTGATATACTTAGCTTAAAAGATGATTTTTGGGGGCTGGAGAGATGGCTCAGCGGTTAAGAGCATTGCCTGCTCTTCCAAAGGTCCTGAGTTCAATTCCCAGCAACCACATGGTGGCTCACAAACATCTGTAATGGGGTCTGGCGCCCTCTTCTGGCCTTCAGGCATACATGTAGACAGAATATTGTATACATAATAAATAAATAAATAAATATTTTTTAAAAAAAGATGATTTTTGTTTTGTCTTATTTTTCAAGACAGAGTTTCTGTATAGCCCTGGCTGTCCTGGAACTTGCTCTGTAGACCAGGCTGGCCTCCAACTCAGGTCCACCTGCTTTTGCCCCCCAAGTGTTGGATTAAAGGTGTGAGACATTTTTGCCTTGCTCAAAAGATGGTCATTAAGAGAAAAATGCAGCAGTGAGGGATCAACACATTGTCTGATACACAGCAAACGCCTGGATATTATCGTAGTTAGTACTATTATAGAGAAAGCCAGACACCTGGCTTTTTGAGGGTTTCTCTTTTGAATTGTCTGTCTTATTTGTTTACTTATGTCCTGCCTTGTTGCAAAAGAAGATTTAAGACAGCATGGTATGTCTGTAGTTGAACATTCTTGAAACCCAGCTGGGTCCAATCTGAGCAGAAGGACTGCACAGTAGTGTAGTGGCAATATAAACTTAATGGGACACATGTAAGTACCCAAACCAAGAGTGCCTTGGGTTTATGTGTGTCTAGAACAGAGTGAAAATTTTTCCAAGTCAGAGGCATCCGAACATCATAAGAGAGATGCACAGGTTTAGAACAAAGCAGCATATAGGCAATATTAGCCATGTTACTATTTTTAGACTGATTGCAGGTTTTTGTTTTTAAAAAAGGGTTTCATGTATTCCAGGCTGAGGATGACCTCCCAGGTGCTGAATTACAAGTGTGGCCATCACTCTGGCTGAGATAGCTCTTTGAGTATTTCTTTTGGTTGTCCACAGCTTTTTTTTTCTTTACTCTCTTTTATTTATTTTGTCCACAGCTTTTGTAATACACGTGAGTTTATTTTCCCCACACTTCACTGCATATGCTTAGCCAGTGGGCATCATATATAACATTATGGGGGACATTGGGTGCGTAGTGAAATGCTGTTGTCTGTGAAATTGTTATTGCATCATAAATCAGAACTTAAGTAACCTGTGGGTAATTTTTTTATAGACTGACCTTATACCCTCCCATCTGTTCCCCAGGAGCTCAGGTCACACAGTGGCAGCATGGAGGTGTCAGTTATACTCATGCATGGAGGTGTCAGTTCATACAGCTTTATCCGCTCGTAATGCTTTGGTTATCAGAATGTTTTCTTTCAAACTTGTGCTACTGATGTTTTTTGTTTGGTTGGTTCTTAAGTACTTCCTAGATTTTCCTTGTCCTGCTAAGCAACTAGCCCCTAAAAAGCTTAATAATTACAGAAGCCGTTCCACTTTGTAACAGCAAATAGGGGTAGTTTCTTGTTTAGATCATAGTCCAATAAAGAAGTGCCTGACTAGGAGTCACTTCTCAGTAATGTCCCTAATACTGGCCTTCTGTGTGCTCTGTTAACTGTAAGTTACACTGAGTACTTGCCAGCTTTTCATAGAGCAAGGAGAACTATGATGTCCCTCTGAGACTGACTGCTCCAGAATTGACAAAGAGACTATCTGTGTGTCCATGTGTCTGTGAGTATGCACCAGCCAGCATGTATGATTTGCTTCTGTATGTTTCAGTGTATGACCACAGTTCAGTTTTGAGGTAGACATTTCTTTGAATTACTCCTTTAATTGACTTATTTTTAATTAGAAACGTGCTGCACTTTTTTTATGTGATTCTTTATGTGACTCAGCTATAAATAAAATGTCACATTTGGCATTTTGACACTTGCTGCTGTATATATTGAGCAGAAAGGCAGCTGCTGACTTTTAATATAGATCTGCTCAGCTAAGGCCCTTATCCTATAGCCAGAGATTAAACAGGAGTAAAGAAAAGTGCTGTTGGATGACTCAAATAAGAAAAGGGGGGCTGGAGAGATGGCTCAGTGGTTAAGAGCACTGGCTGCTCTTCCAAAGGTCCTGAGTTCAATTCCCAGCAACCACATGGTGGCTTACAACCATCTGTATTGAGATCTGGCGTCCTCCTCTGGCCTGCAGGCATACATGGAGGCAGAACATTGTATACAGAATAAATACATAAATCTTTTTTAAAAAAGAAAAGGGAAGAGCAATTTGTTTCGGCTCTTTGTTTGCAAGGTATTGTTTACTTTGTAGCCTCATGGGGTCAGTTTCACCTATGATGATAGACGTTCTCTTTAAAAATAGACCATATTCAGGTCACTTACGTTAATCAGTTCGCTAACTTGCAATGGTGAGTCTCAAGTCCCTCATAGATGATGCAAAATGTGGCTATTTCCTTTATTAATTTCCATCATTTTGATAAAGCAAATCTTTATCTTACTACAAATGTTCCTTGCTGTTCCCACAGGTATTCCCTAAATCACTGGACTTATTTCCATTCTCACAACAAAAGATACAGAAGTGTTTTGGTTCAAAAGGAACTTGTATTGAATACTCAAAAGGATTTTTAAATTTAAAAATATTTCATTTATTTTATGTGTATAGTGTTTTGCCTGCTTGTATATTGGTGTATTTTCTGTGAGTCTGGTGCTTATGGAGGCCAGAAGAGGGTGTTGAATCCCCTGGAACTAGAAGTTACATATGGCTGTAGGCTGCCATGTAGAGACTGAGAATCAAATCAGATCTTCTCAAAAAGCAACCCGTGCTCTTCTTAATCACTGAGTTATCTCTCCAGCCCTGAATTTTTTTTAGATTTTTTATTTGATACATATGAATGTTTTTGCTTGCATCTTTATATGCATACCACTTGCATGACTAGTGTCTACTGAGGTCAGAAGACAACTCCAGATCCAGTGGAACTAAGAGTTACAGAGTGTTGTGAGCCACTGTGTGGGTGCTGGGAATCGAACCCAGTCTTCTGCATGAACAACAGGTACTTTCAACCACCAAGCCAGCTCCAGCTCCTATTCAGAAGGATTATATTTAAGCACATGAAAAAAAAATATCCTTGAAGTACCTGTACTCCGCAAAGATAAAATAGCCCAGATGGTCCAGATGAGTGAAAAGGAAGTAGGTTTTGAACATAACAGGTGACACATTTAATAATGCGCGTTTAAATAATCAGGAGGTCTTCTGCAGTACTTGTCCTTGAAGGTGGAACTGCATGAGTAAAGGAGGTATAGCAAAGAAATTTCTATTCCAGTCTATTTCTCTACATTGCTGCTAATTATATCTTTTCAGAGTACAAGTATAGTCATAGTAAATACTTAGCATAGCACTTTGTGACAGATACTGTTCCAGGCTTTATCAGTGTTAACTAATTTAATCCTTGCAATATCCTTATATAAGTACTGTTTCACCATGCAGAGAGATGAAAGAGTTATGGGACTTGCCTTTAACCACTGCATGTGTACTAGGACAGACACCACGAGTGCATCTACATGCGTAAAACAAAAGGCACTTGGCAGTTATGAGCGTGCCTCACTCTCTCCTCAATCCTTGGTCCCATTTTCTCCTTAAAGAGCTCTGTATTCTAACATCTCTTCGTTACTATGTTCCAAGTATTTTACTTACATTTTCTCCCCCTGCAAAGCCCTCATGTTCATTCTGATCACTATTTTATTTGCATCCTGGCCATCTGGCAAGCATCTTCAACTGGCTTCTCTATAAAGCCTGTGTGATTTCACCTTAACAACTTGTACATTTCTTGAGGTGCCATGCCTGTGTCGTCGTTATTTGTGTGTTTCTTGCAATGTATATGTATGTATACGTAGGTAGATAGGTAGGTAGGTAGGTAGGTAGGTAGGTAGGTAGGTAGGTAGGTAGGTAGATAGATAGATAGATAGATAGATAGATAGATAGATAGATAGATAGATTTTTCTTGTTTTGTTTTCTTGCTTTGGTTTCTTTTGAGACAAGGTCTTACACAATAACCCTGTAAATTACAAGCTGGACTAGAACTCAATATAATTCTCCTTCTTCAGCTTGCCTAGTGCTGGGATTTCAGATGTGAGCCACCATACCCAGCTATTACAGTACAGGATTTTTAAAAAAATTCCTTGAGAAAGGGGATATGATGTGTTATTCTTTGTATATTAGGTAGTGTTCAGCCTAAGCTTGCAGATGGCAGGAAAAGAGGAAGTGTCATGGTTGATGCAAAGGTTTTGAACCGGAGTTGAAGGGTAGGAGTAGGTGTGTACAGAGTGCAGTGGTTGAGCGAGGAGTTTGTTTTAGATATGTTCTGTACGCAGGAAGGGTAAGAACACCAAGGGGAAAGGGGCTGGGATTCAGGAGAGAGGACTGTTTTGTGTGTGTGTGTGTGTGTGTGTGTGTGTGTGTGTGTGTGTGTGTGTGTGCATATATATCAAGTTATTCAGTAGTTATGTATTCATAGGCTAATTTTTTGGATACATCAGTTGGTTTTCATTTGAAAAATAAGGTATAGCTACCCTATATCATTCCCAACTTTAAAACAATATAAGATGAAATATATGTTATATAAATATTATAATATATAAGTTGATCGGTTGTCTTGGTCAGTACTAGTTAGATTCCTAAACTAGTCCTTAAGATCATCCTGTAGCTCTTTACTTCTATAAATAAACACAATGCAATGTTTTAATTCCCCCTTTTTTTTTTTATGTCAGACAGGTAATGTGCCAGCATCCCAATAAGGTTTGCAAAGAGTCACATGTCACGCAGTGGCGTGAGCACCCAGTGTTGACTTTCATGAACCAAAAAAGCAATCACATTTAGCATTTTAAAAAGAATAGGGGATAGTAGCTTGTTTGTCTTCAGCTTATTCTTTAATCTACTGGTTTGATTTCAGAGCTTGAAACATTTGTTCTCTGTTGTACATCTATTTCACTGAGGTTTTGGTTTGGCTTGGTTTTTGTTTTCCAGACAGGGTCTCACTATGTAGCTCTGGCTGTCCTAGAACTTACTATATAGACCAGGGTAGCCTTGAACTCAAAGAGATCTGCTTGCCTTTGGCTTCCAAGTGCTGGGATTAAAGGTGTGCACTACTGTGCCTGGATTGAGGGTTTTTTTTTTTGTTTGTTTGTTTTTGCTTTGTTTCAAGTTAACCCCCCGCCCCCACATACACTTTTGTTTTTTTATGCTTGCAGAGACAGGGTCTTGTAACCCAGCTTGGTCTTAGACTCATTATCACCAAGGATGACTTTGAAATCTTCTTAACAAACTTATTTTTAAAAATATTTTAATTATATGTATGTGTATGTATGTGCACATGAGTGCAGGTGCTTGTGAAGACCAGAGGCACTAGATCCCTTTGGAAATAGAATTAGTGATGAGCGTAAGCCACCCAACATGGGTACTGGGTCTGAATGTGGGCCCTCTGCAAAAGCAGTGCATGCTCTTATTCACCGAGCTGTCTCCAGCCCTGTAGTGACACTGTGGACCATAGAATGGGCTCCTCTTGGAACCCCCTCTAGATTTTAGATCGGAAGACAAGCCCTCCTTGTATGTCATCGCCCTGGGAAATTGAGAGGACTATTTCTAATATCCACCTATTACCATTTACAACCACACTGGTAGTCAGTGTATAGTGTCTGCTTTAAATGAACTAACTTGCACTTAAGGTTTAACATTCTTGTTATCAGAGATGGTAGGTGCATTATAGGTTTTCCTGCACTGTGCTATTTCTTTTATTTATTTTTGCCTCTGGAAGTGGTTGACAATACTTTTGTCCCTTTTTAGCCCAAAGTTAACTATAATAGCGTGTTTATTCTCCTTCATAGCTCACTGTTCTCTGCCCTCTTTCTTAAGAGCCAGTTGCAGCAAGTTCCCAACCTGACTATTCAAGCAGTTCATACCCAGTCGGAAAGTTCTGTTCCCAGTGCTCAGTTCCCACTGACTTGATGCACAGCCTGTTCCTGAACTCAGCTGCTGGTTTTCTGACCTGGTGGTTTTGCTGGGTGTTTTTGGAGAATCCATTCACTTCTGTAATAAAAATGACCATCTTTTGCCCATGTTGATACAGGGACAGTAGTTTCCTTTCTGTTAGTCTGCTTCTCTTTTAGACATCCCAGAAACTTATTAACTGTGTGCTTTTCTGACAAATCCTTGCCCTTTCCTCATTCTAATTTGTCTGTCGCTCTGTCTGAATTTTCAGTCACTTCAATGGAGCTTGAAGGAGATTTTTTTTAATAAATGTTGATTGAATTTATTAACTAATGCAATTGTTTCAGACTAATATTCATACATGCATAGACACACAAGAGATTCAGGGCATATTTATCTAGTTTCTTTGAAAATTGTATTAATCATGGGAAAGTATTATATAGTGGTTTTCCTAAGGATGCATATTTCTTAGTTGCTCCATAGAAGTTTTATGTCCTGTGACACCTATTTATAGCAAGAAGTATGTAGTTAGCCAAGAACGCAAGGGAAAAGCATAGAAGAGCACACCGTAGTCCCAGCATTTGGGATCATAGGCAAGGAGGAGCAGTACAAGTTAGAGGCTACCCTGGACTGCACAGCCCAGGCCAGCTAGGGGTTCAAAGCAAGATCCTGTATTTGGAGATTGAGGGAGGGTAGATTGCTCATGTTTACACTCCAGTAGCAACCCCATTGCACCAGGACCCATGTATGTAGGTGTATGTGTTAATAATTTTCCTCATCCCTTTAACAAAATGCCTGACAAATGCAGCTTAAGAAAGGAGAGGTTTGTTTTGACTTACAGTTTGAGGGTCAGTCCATCGTGGCAGGACTGCAAAGTGTTTTCAATTTTATTTTATTTTATTTTGTATTTGCATCAGAGACAGATGAATTGGCTCGTAGCTCCCCTTCTCTTTATTCAATCAAGGACCTTTGCCCCTGGAATGGTGTTGCCCACATTTAGGATGAGTCTTCTGACATCAATTAACCCTTTCTTAAACTCATTATAGACATGCCCGAGATTTATCTCTTAGGTGATTCTAGACCCTGTCGAGTGGACAGTATTAAGCATCATAGTAGGCTTGTGGTAGAAGTGTGCAAACTAAACATTTAATTGTAATTAGCCACACTTATCCTAAGATTTATGTTTTTAATTGTGTGTGTGTGTGTCCACACATGATTGCAGTGTCCACAGAGGCCAGGAGAGGGTGTGGCATCCCCTGGAGCTGGAGTTACAGGCAATTATGAGCTACCAGACAAGTGTGCTGGAAACTAAACCCATGCTCTCATACTTTTAACCACTGAGCTATCTTTCCAGCCCCAAGAAATTTATTTTTAAAATAACCCGTTAGTATACATATCATTTTACTGTATAACAAAGACAAAAGCAACTTTACATATTGATGAGAAGGACATACTTATTTTCCATGGAGAATTCCGTCTTGGCTGAATATTTGCAACTGTAAGACAGCATAGAGTGTCATCGACATTTTTCAGTTGATCAGGATTTTGGTTTGATGATTGTCAGTGCTGAGAACGCTACTTCACATAATACATAGTACAGAATGGCAGATGTAGGTTCTGCACTGCAGGAGTGCTTGGCAATTCTGTCCTAATCCCAAGCCAAAATTCATTTAATGACTTTTCATTAATGAAACTGAAGTCAGCAACTCAAACAGTTTTTAAAATCAAACATTTTTTGACATAGTGTAATCCAAAGATAACTTAATTTGATAAATGCTGAAGAATGATAACAGGAAAACACTAAAAGTCTTTGTTTTCCATTATGTTCAGAAATGTCTGTGTGTACAATAAAAGCACCACAGTTCACAACATAGAGGAGTCTCAAACCTGAACTGAGGTATTGCAGCCAGTGTTCTTCACTTTGCATGGAAAGACAGCAATTAATGCAAATGTGTTTAGAAACAAGGGTGCAGAACACAGGCCAGCATGACTGAAAACACCTCAGGGTCGTTGTCTGATTTTTGTTTATTGGGTTTTCAGAAACCTTTTACTATGACCAAAAAATTTAAGGCCCCGAAATTCAGTCCCCTATATCATCCAAAGCTGGTATCTGGAGCTTGAGCTCAGATTCTGCCTGGGCCATTCCTTAGCATGTGTTCATGGGCAACATAACTCAAAGGTCTGTTTGAGGATTACAAGTGTGCACACATACAAAATTTATGGGGCTAACTCTTGAAGAACTTTTGTTTTTGTTTTGAAACAGAGTTTCCCTATGCAGCTCTGACTGTCTTAGAACTCACTTTGTAGACCAGGCTGGCCTTGAACTCACAGAGATCCACCTGCCTCTGCCTCCTAAGTTCTGGGGTTAGAGGCGTGCGCCACCATAGCTATAGTCTTTTTAGTAGCTACAAGCAGCCGTCTTAGAGTTGACTATAAATACTGTGTACTTTTATGTTGTAAGTGTAGAGGTCACCGCACTGGAGTAGGCATTCCAGCCGATGCAGAGCTTATATGAGAACAGAGCCGCCACTTTAGTGAATTAGGAGTTCTATTTGAATTGTGTATGTGTTTCAACTATTCAAAAACTTAAAAACTTAAACAAAAAGTAAATTCTAACACTGAATACAAATTGAAATTGGGTAACAGAAATATATACCAAATTGATAATATGACTATTAAGAAAAAAAGTTAACTCATTTAGCTAAAAAAAAAAAAAAAAACAACTTTATTACAGGAGGCAGAGGCAGGCGATCTCTGTAAATTCGAGTCTAGCCTGGTCTACATAGTGAGTTCCAGGACAGCCAGGGCTACATAGAGAGACCCTGTCTCCAAACAACAACAACAAACACTTAATTACAAGTTCTTCTGTTATTTGTGTGGGGGTGTGCATGTGGTGACAGGAGCACAGCCTTGGGAGTCCATCCTCTGCTTACACCACCATATGGGTCCTGGGAACCAGCTAGCTTGTCCGACTTGGTGGCAAGAGCCTTTACCTGCTCAGGTGACCTGTAGCATTTGGACAGAGAATTTGGTTGTGTTCCCTTTATGAGATACAGCCTGAGGACAAAAAGAATTTCAGAGAAACACTGCCCCCTGTAGGTGCAGTCCTCCTAGAGCTGCTCATGCTCAGAGAAGGAATCTATGGCATTGTTTCAGGTGAATCCTGCCCCACCCTGGTCTGTTTAGTACTCCCCTTCCTTTACTGGGAGTATTCGAGCCACAGTTTTGAACCTTCTCTAAAGGCATGGTGGCGTAAGCCTTTAATCCCAGCACTTGGGAGGCAGAGGCAGAGGCAGAAGCAGGTGCAGATTTCTGAGTTCAAGTTCAGTCTCATCTACAGAGTGAGTTCCAAGATAGCCAGGGCTGTATTCAGAAGAACCCTGTGCCCCTACCTTCCCACAAAAGAATTTCATTCCCTGCAACCATACCCACCTTTTACAACTCCGCCTTCTCAAATTAAAGAGCAGTTGATAATCTCTTAAGATTACCTCACAGTTTTGATCTACATTCTCATTCCTTCTGCTTCACCAGCAATTAGTTTCCTGAGTTTCAACTGGTGCCAGGATCATTTCATTTTAGATCTGTCTGATACCAATAACTAAGTAATTTTATGTGCTAGAGCTGCATTCTCATAGACACTGATTTATTGATAATTTGTGTTTGTGTGAGACAACATAGAGACAGAGGAAGAGAGTGGCAATGAATGCAGTTGGTGGATCTGTGGGTGCATGAGATTGTGGGGGGAAAAACCTATTTTGAGATGGTTCACCCATTCAGGAAGGCAAATAAAAATAGTGATAAAATAAAAGTGTATTAACCAGTTGTTAATGAACTCCGAGTCCTGTGGAAAGGGGATGATTAGGGAAAGTGTAAATAAATAACTTGGGGAGCCAGGCCACTGCTGGGTTGCACTGAGTAAACTGATGGGAGGAACAGAACTGCTGACAATTTTGGTTGGATGTTTTTTTATGTGATAAGCCTCCAAACAATTTTTAAATTACATTATTTTGAAAAGTCTCTTCTTTAATGAGCTTAATCAAATGGAATTTCATTTTGTTTAAACTACCCCTGAGAAGTCATTGCAATGTGTGGCTCTAAAAAGTAATTTATGTAATATATCAGAGAAATTGTCATGAAGGTCTAAGCCCAAAGTTTCTATAAAATTTTAAAAGGAAGTAAGATTGACAACTATATTAATTTGAAAATGTGCTTTTTATCAGAACTAAAACTATAAAGTAATACTATACTTACTTTATTAAGTACAAAAGCACTAGATTACTTTATAATTTTCTGTCCAAAATAGCTCTTCATGGGAAATGTCCCGCTTTGTAAATGTCAGTATTGATGAAATATCTTTGCTGAGGTTTCTAAGGTTTTGTCTTTAGATAAATGTTCAAGAAAAATTGAACTGTTCTGCCCAGATATACCCAAATAATAAACTGTGAGCCTGACTGGAAGCTGACCTGGGGCATTTCCTAACCAGTTCTTCCTAGCTAACACCTAAGTACGTAACTTGTTATTAGGTCCCTTGTTCAGTTAAATTGAGAGTTAAATGAGCCCCTATGAAGCAGTAATGTATTGTGGCTCTCAAGCTCTCAGTGTACTGTCAGTGTTGGCAGTATACTGACAGCTGTTATTCCTTTCTCTCTAACTTTGTGAGTGATTTTTGAGTGGCTTTTATTTTCTTTATGTGTACATGTGTGTATTGTGTGTGTGCAGATGTGTTTGTGTACCTGTACACGTGTGAGGAGACCTGAGGTTGAAGTTGGAAGTCTTTATAAATCACCGTCCACCCTATTCATTGTGGCAGAATTACAGCTGAACTCAGAGAGCTCCGATACAGCTAGGATTTCGCCATCTTGCTCCTGGGATCCCTGGGTTCTTGGAATCTGAACTCAGTCCTCACACTCACACAGAAAGTACTTTCACCACTGAGGCGTCTTCCCAGCCTGAGTGGCCTTTATTTCAGTATTAGCATTTTAAGGTAGAATTGAGGACAGAACTAGTTTTTTTTTTTTTTTTTTTCTGAACTGAAACACTTGAGATCCCATTTGAGAGGTGAGAAAGAAAACTGCTAAACACCTACTCCATTGTGCAATCCCAAGAAGACTGAATCTCTAATTTGTTTCTTGCCCTAGTCCTTGCCTGCAGCAACCCTGCCTCAGTATGGAAATGTCTCTGTCCTTTGCAGATACTTGACAGGCTAAGCCAACAGATCATCTTCAGGGCCTTTATTATGGCTCGTTAACATAACCCTGAGTAGAACATCTGAATACAGTTTTCATTTTGAAGTTATTATACCTGCACGTTTCTAGATTCACAGTGAGTTGTTATTTTCCTAGGTGCTACCATCCAATTCAAGAAATATATAGTCTCTCACCCAGAAAACAAAAGTATATATAGGTGATAATAGAAATTTTTACTTTCAATTAAACTATCCAGATATTCTAAAGCGAGAGATAATGCAAGAGTTACAAATTGTCTTTATTATGGGCCACAAAAGGAAATGGGAATTCAAAGGGAAACAGACTCACAGAATACAGAACAAGGTGGAAGCTGCCATGTCCCGCCATTTTACCGGAGAGATGTAAACAGCTGCACAAGCTTGCTTCTGCTCCCACCTCCCAAAAGAGCAAGAGACCCTTCCTCTCCTTCATAAGAGACCATATTCTCACACAGAAACCATACCCTAAGGCTGGTATCCAAAGAACTATTAGCACAAAGGAATTCCCACAGCAATTTTCATTCTTGTTTTCCAGTTTCCAGAATAGAATCCTTATACTGAGCGTTATATACATGTATGCATGCATGCATTCTTCAGTGCTCATGCTGATTGGGGTCAGGAGCCACTGCCATGATGCCCAAGTCTGTGATGTAATACTGAATACTATCTGCTAATAAACCAGACTGTCCTTCTGTTTGCTTTTTCATCTCAATTATTTATGATGCATAATACAGTGGAAAAGCTGTATAAATGGTTGTGCATTGTAATGTTTTAGGGGTTAATGGCAAGGAAAAATATAAGCTGTCAGTATCTTCAGTGTAGGTGCAGCTTTGTTCCCTTCCCTTACCCCTTGAATATTTTCAATATGGGATTGGTTGAATCCTAGGTTGTGGAACATGTGGATACTATACACATTTTCATGCAAATGTATGTGTATTCATGTGTGTGCAGGTGTGTTTGTGTACCTGTGCACGTGTGTGGAGACCTGAGGTTGAAGGTGGAAGTCTTTCTCAATCACTGTCCACACTATTCATTGAGGCAAAGTTTCAACTGAACCCAGAGAGCTCCGATACAGCTAGTCTCTCTAGTCATCTTGCTCCTGGGATCCCTGTCTTCTCCTTCAAAATGCTGGAATTACAGATTGGCCATGATGGCCACGTGAGTTTAAATAGGTTCCTATAACTACTGCATACATAACTATAAATGTGCCTTTTTATTGTAATTACTTAGTTTCATGCAGTAGAAGTATGTGTTGTAATCATTGCAGCCCCATTATCGATAAGAACTCTGGGATTGAGAAAGGATTTTTTAACATCAGAAGCACACAATTGAATACTCAAAAAAAAAATCAAAGTTTATTTTAAGCTTATTTCTGAAACAACTGCTACCTTTTTAACTGACCTATTAGCATACTGAGTCTGCTTTTGGAATTGCTATATATAATTTACTTCGTGGTATTTCTTTTTAAGTTTGATGTTTCAAAAACTTTGCTTCTCGGAAGACTGTAGATCACACAGCTCTTGCTCTGCGTTTACCCTTCAGTTAGCTTTCCTCCCCTGAGAACCTGAGTGAGCACACGTCACCAGAGCATTTCTTCTCCGCCCTTCTGTAGTGTTCATGCTTTTTAAAGCCACAAAGGCAGATTGTTTAATGCACATTCCTGACATTTGAAATACCTCTGATTCTGAAAGCTTTCTTTCTCTGAGCTGTTAGATGTAAGCAGGATTCATAAAATGAAAGAGGGTTCCTGTAGTTCCTCCTCGGTTAAGATGCCATTTAGTCTACTGGCCCTGTCACCTGCCTGGCGGTGGGAAATCAGCTCACCTTAATGTCATGTGTATTATTGCTAGTTTGTGGTTTAAGGAAAGCTGCTTTACCTTTGTTTAGAACTCTTCTGTTTTCAACTTTTACTTTTCCATTAATTTAGACTTCAAAATGTGATATTTAGCATCAGCTGGCCTGGAACTCTACACACTGAGATCTGCTCAAAAGAAAATATGCTATTGCATTTTCAGAGGCTTTTAGGCAGGTGTTTGGTGCTCTGGAAGAGAATTTCTTAATTATCAAATTGCTAAGCATCTTCACAAAAACTACTGATAGTGTGGAAAGACGATTTCCTCAGCTTCCTCCTGCCATACATGCTTCTATCCTACATGTTTCTATTCTACATGCTTCTATCCTATGCCCAAATTCTGAAGTTTTCCTGGCAAAACGCTTTTCAATTCCATTAACCATGAAGAAAATCTATACAAAGGCCATCACATGTCATTTCAGACTCTAGATGGAATCTATACTAACTGTCCTGATCCATCATTGGTAAGAATGCACCAAGCTAGTATTCTCTTGGGCTTAATTTTGCAGACCTTCCCGTAAGTAGATATTTACAACCTGTCATGCATTACTGCAGGAGAAGATTCAAATATGAAGAAGTATTTGAGAATCAAAGCTGCATTTTCTTGCTGTCTTTTGGGCATGATATAGCTGTTGCAGTCTGGAGTTCACTGCAGCTGTGGCCACCTGCACAAGGTCAAACCAACAAGATCAGTCCACATTCCAACAGGCAATACCAGTTGGACTCATTGGATCACATCAAACAAACACAAAAGCAGGGAGGTTGGTGGGGATGCACATGAAAATGGGGTGGGATATATTAGAAGTAGGAAGAGAATGGGAATGGGGAGGTGTAGGTGATCAAACACATTGTGTGGTGGTTTGAATGAAAATGACCCCCATAGGGCACTGTTGGGAAGTATGGCTTTGTTGGCGTAGGTGTGGCCTTGTGTGTCACGTGTGGGTCTCCCAGCTGCCTGCCAATTCAGATGCAGAACACTCAGCTCCTTCTCTAGCACTATGTCTGCCATCCATTGTGCTTCCTACCAGGATGATAACAGACTAAACTCTGAACTGTAAGCCAGCTCCAGTTAAATGTTTTCCTTTATGAGCTGCAGTGGTCATCGTGTCTCTTCACAGCAACAAAAACCCTAATAAGACACACTGTTTACATGTTATAAAATTGTCAAAGAATAAATAAAAGACCTACTTAAAAATCTCTATTTTCCTGTCAGTTTAAACGTGGCTATATCTGAAAAATGTTTATCCACATAAGACAGATCTTTATTTTGCCATTTCAGAGTTTGCTTAGCATGTCTGAACGTTAACTACCTCATGTATTTTGTTGGTTAAATTATGTATCAGTCCTTTTTTTCTTTACCATTAAATATTTCCAGTATTATGTGACTCTTCTTAGAAGGGGAGGGTTTTTTTTAACCTTTATTATGAGATGGCAGAGGTTCACAAAACAGATGATTGGTTTATACTAATCTTCAAAAAGTACTTGTCATTTACTTTCTGTAGGCCCAGACACAAGACAATAGGCCGAATCTAGTGGGTGATCCCAACACCTAAACGGGTCGTTGGGAAGCCACTGAGGAAAGCACTGAGACAGCTCCATGTGCTCTTTGCTGTGGATGCTCACTGACTGCCTCTGAGACATGGAAGGTTAGCAACGACTACAAGACAAATCACAGTTTTCCCTCCTTTTAAAAATTAAATATGTATATTTATTTTTAATTAAAATAGTTGTGTCATTTCTTACCTCTCCTCCCTGCCACCCTTTTCATATATCCTCCCTCCCAAATTCATGACCTCTTTTTCTTTAATTGTTGTTATTACTTAAAATTTTTAAAGTTATTTGTTTTTTTAAATGATTGATTTTATTTTATTATATGTGCATTGGTGTTTTGCCTGTGTGTATGTCTGTGTGAGGGTGACAGATCCCTGGAACTGGAGTTACAGTCAGTTGTAACCTGCCATGTGGAAATTGAACCCGGGTCCTCTGGAAGAACACTCTAAGCAACTACTAAGCTATCTCTCCAGCTCCATGTAAGTGGTTTTTTGGTTGTTTGGCTTGGTTTGGTTTGATTCCATTTTTTGAGATGGGGTTTATTTGTGTATCTCTGGCTGTCCTGGAACTTGCCCTGTAGATTAGGCAGGCCTCAAACTCACCACCTGCCTCTGCCTACCAAATACTGGGATTAAAGGGATGTGCCACCATGCCTGTCTTCTACATTTATATATAAATTCATGACTAAGGCAATATCTAAAGATCATGTATGAATTGGCCAAAGAAAGAAGGGACCTGAGTGTCCTGGGTAGATGGAAACATGCATGCGAGGCCGTAGAGGCCTCTCCACTCCCCACTACTTTTCATGTGGGAAGCTTGGAAGCTTGGTGTGTTGCTGAACTGCACTGTGAAGGCTGGCATCAGTGACTGTGGACAGGGACACAGGCCCTGAACCATGAAGGGCATGGTTTTATTGTAAGAGATTTCCTGAGATACATTTGTATGCCATTCAACCCACACCTTTCAACGTATGGTTTGACGTTCTCTGGTTTGTATGGTCACAGCTGTTCACCCAGCAACAGCTTAGACTTAGCCAATTGTAGAACTCTTAGTCCTCACCCCGCCTACCCCGGCCCTAGGAAGATATTAGTCTACTTTCTGACTCTGTTTTCTACCTTGTAGAGTTCATATAAAGGGAATCATAATATGTGCTCTTTTATCATTGGTATTTTGCATAAACATTTTCAGGTAGTGTCCGTATAGTATGCATGAAAATTTAATTCCCTTTGGTTGCTATTCATGGATACATTCTACAGTTTTCTTATTCTAACTGGTACCTTGTTAATGGATATTTGGGTTATTTCCATCTTTTGTGGCCACTATAACGATCCTGTTATGAAAATTCATATCCATACACATTTTCATACGGACAGAGATTTTTATTTCTCATGCATATATACCTAGCAGTGATATTGCTGAGTAGGGTAGTAATTCTCTGGCTGTTAAGGGAGCAGTAAGCCTGTTTCAGTGTGGTTCCAGTCACTCTTATGTAGGTGGAGACTGCTTGTTCATTTCCTGGCCGCCCAGTCCCGAATAATCACATAGAAACTAATAATATTAATTGCAACATTGCTTGGCCAATGACTCTAGCATATTCCTAACTAACTCTTACATCTTAAATTAGCCCATCCCTATTATTTTGTATTTTACCATGAGGCTCGTGGTTTACCGGTAAAGTTCCTGGGTGTCTGTCTCCTTTGGCGACTACATGGTATCTCTCGATTCCGCCTACATCTTTTTCATCCTGGCTATATTCGGCCCTGCTATAGGCCAAAGCAGCTTTATTCATTAACCAATAAAAGTAACACAAATATAGGACTTCCCACACCACTCTTATACTTGCCTATGAGTAATGTGGGAAGTTGCCAGTTTCTTTTTGATGTTCTGCAGTTTGACTATATGTATAGACTTTGTCCTCCTTTATTTCTGTGGGTTTTAAGGGCTTTTGAAGAAGATTTGTCAAGTTTTATTTTTTTCTTTAATGTGTCTGTGTTTGTGCTCATATGCATATGAGTGGCCAGAGGAAGATGTCAGAGGCCAGATGAGGACAATAGAGACCTTTGGAGCTGCGGTTAGCAGGCAGTTCTGAGCTACCTGAAACTAAACTCTGCTGATCTCCTGCAATAGCAGCAAGTGCTGTCGGTTAGTGTGCCATCCCTTCATCTGCTTGAGACTTCTTAAATAAGGCCTGAGAGCTGCTGTTCTCTACATTGTAGCCTGTAGGAGCCCTATGATGACAGAGGGCATAAAAGCATTCTGTGATCCCATAATTAGGTCACAGTCTCAGGAATGTGCTGGGTCGTGGCCCTCACAGGTGTTTCCTGGTCCTTTCCCTTCTGAGACAGGAGGCTGGAAGAGTTTGCTGTTCAGTTAAGGTGTGCTAAAGTGCCTTCTTTTTTTGAGATGGGTGCCTAGTTAGGTTCCAGTGAAAAGATTTCTTTTCAGTCTGTTTGTTTTTTGTTGTTGTTTGTCTAAGAACAGATATTCTGGGCTTCGTTCAATACAGTTACTGTTCCCTTTCACCAGTTGTGTGCATGAGGCAATCCCTTGTTGGTCATCACTGTGGGGGCCCCAAAAAGCTCCTAGAGACAAACTCAAGGAAGTTGGCTCCTCTCACCACAGGCTGGGCCCTCTTGGAATTTCCTACTCTCAGACCTTGACCACACAGCCCTCAGAAGCCTATCAGGTTACGGCTGGGGTTTTTCTTCTCCACGACCAGCTTCTCGTCCTGATTTTGTTTGTTCTATGAGATGGGTTCTTGTCTTGTAGCCTGGAACTAATTTGTGATTCACTTGCCTCAGTCTCTCTACTTCAAAGATTATAGACGTTTACCACTACACAGAAATATTAACATTTCTGTCTTAGTAAACTCATTACATCTGTCTGTCTGTCCAGTTTTACAGGTGATGATTTGCCCTGTAACTCCGGTTCTCCAATGATTTTAAGAACTGTGGCATTTAGTTTGTTCAACACTCTCCTTGTTCTGTGAGTGGATGACATTTCTCAGCCCTCACATGCTGACTGGAAATGAGAAGTTACTACTTACTTTGTTTAGTTTATGCCCATGTGTTTTCCTTGTGGTTTGGAAGAATTACTGTTATAAAGACACTAGTTTCTTAAATATTGGCATATTAATTGCTCATATAGAGGAATATACTTTGTTTTGTATGTTGATCATGCTTCCATTTATTACTTCTGATAGTATTTTAAATGATTTAATTTTCTTTCTTGATTTTCCTGCTAGAACTTCATTGCAAACATCCTTGTCTTACTCTTGGTCTTGGAAAATGTTTATTCTCTCTGCATTAAACATAGTAGATATGGATTAACCGGTTGGTTAGTTAGTTTGAGATAGAGTCTTGCCATGAAGCCCAGGTTGGCCTTACACTTCTGGTTATCTTCCTGTCTCAGTCTTCCCAGTCTCTTTTGGTTTGGTTTGTTGTTTAGTTTGAGATAGAGTCTTGCCATGAAGCCCAGGTTGGCCTTACACTTCTGGTTATCTTCCTGTCTCAGTCTTCCCAGTCTCTTTTGGTTTGGTTTGTTGTTGTTGTTTGTATGATGTTTATTTAATTGAGCAGGTTCATTTCTCTGGCAGACAAAATGATAACATTTTTATAACTGTACATTATCTGACAAGTATGTGTATAACAGCGAACATATAACCAAGTGAAAGAAAAGAGTCCATTCTGTTGTGATTTTGTTAATTCATAGTGTGACATTTAGGTATTTTTAAACATACTTTCAAATGCTGCTTCAAATGAGAGGAAAGGGCATAAGAAAGGTAGCATTATGGGGTGCTGAGAAGATAGCTCCATCAGTTAGGTGCCTGCTGCACAAACCTGAGCACTTGAGCTTGGATCTCCAACACCCACATGAAAAGCTGGGTATTGTGCAGTGTCTTTAACCTTTGTGCTGGGGGCCATGGAGACAGGGGGATGCCTGAAACTCACTGATCAGCCAGCCTAACCAAATCTATAGCTGCAGGTCCAGTAAGAGACCCTGTCTCACAAAGTAAGGTGGAGAGCACTGGCCTCCATGTGCACACACCCTCACAAACGTGGATAAACTTGTATTACTCAGGGTTCCCTAAAGTCACAGAACTCATAGAATGAACCTCTCTCTCTCTCTCTCTCTCTCCCTCTCTCTCTCTATACACACACACACACACACACACACACACACACACACACGGAGATTTATACACACATATATACTAAGTAGCCACAGAGGGGAAATAAGATGTTGACAAAGTAAGGCAGGAGGTATAGCTCAGAAGTAGAGCACTTGCCTAGGATGCTTAAGGCCCTTCCTTGGATTCAGTCCCCAGCACTGGAGAGAGTAGAAGTCAAGAAAGGAGGGTGATAGAGAATTGACCAATTTAAAACTGTTCCTCCTTCAAAAACAGTGTTAAGAACATTTAAATTCAAATATAAGTGGTGAGTATAAGTGGTGATATTGGGATTTTTTTTTTTTTCGAGACAAGTTTCTCTGTGTAGCCCTAGCTGTCCTGGAACTAAGTCTTGTAGACCAGGTAGGCCTCAGACTCAGAGATCCACCTGCCTCTGTTTCCCAAATGCTAAGATTACAGGTGTGTGCCCTGCCCAGCTGTGGTATTTGTAAACCACATGCTAGGCAGTGAACAACTTACTCAGAATATGTAAATAACTCTTAGATTCACCAGTATATTTTGATTTTTAAAAAATAAGCAAAAGATTTGAGTAGACCAAAGATGGCAGATACGTACACGTACATATGTCATTCTGTCATTGAACATTACAGGGACATAAAACCACAATGAATTCTCTATGTCCTCACCTATACAGTTTTAGAATGGCTCACCAGGCTGATGATACCAAGCATTAGTGAGTTTAGGGACAGCTAGAATTCTTGTTGCTGATGAGAATGCAGAAGGTACAGCACTTAGAAACCACTGCTTTGTAGCTTTTTAAAGATGTATTTCATGTGCATGAGTGCTTGCCTGCATGTTTGTGTGTAACACATGTGTGCCTGGTGCTGAGAAAGGCTACAAGAGGACATGCATCCCTGGAACTGGAGTTAAAGACGCTCACATTGTGAGACTCTGTGGGTGCTGGGAATTGAATGCTGGTCCTGTGCGAGAGCAGCCAGTGCTCTTAACTGCTGAGCTCCCTCTAGTCCCTTTTCTTATAAACTTAAATAGACATTTATGACCGAGCATTTCCACCCCTGGGTATAACATAAGAAAGATAAAAACGTGTAAGTACATAGTGAGCTGTATACAAATGTTTATTCATTGTAGCAAATAATGTATGATTTCATTATGCAGAGTTGTAGAGGAGAAAGCTGTGTTGCTAGAAAGCAGATCTGGGTGTGATGACCAGTGATGTAGAGGCAGACCCGAGCCAGACCTTTCGTGTGTTTATTGTTTAGGGAACACTCCATTACAGTTTTTCTATTAAGTTTCTGTAACCAAATCCATGTAGATAAGACTATGCTACTCTTGAAATTTTTCCCTTTTTTTCTTTTTTCTTTTCTTTTCTTTTCTTTTTGAGACAAGGTCTCTCTACATAGTCCAGGCTATCCTAAAACTCATTATGTAGACTAGGCTGTCTTGGGACTCATCCACCTGTCTCCTCCTGAGTTATTGAGACCTTTGAAGGTATGTGTACCCAGCCCAAAACTGTGCGTTTTTTAATGATAAATTTTATTAACTCTAAATTATACCCTAGTAAAGCTTTAGAAAATACCTCATTTGCATAAAAGGGCATGAAGATACGAAGTTATTTTCTCAATTACATGGACAGTGTGCTTTGTGGTTGTTACCTCTCGATTCCCAGTCCCACTACTAACTATGTGTCTTGACACTCAAAGCTCTTGAAATAAAGAAATGAAGTCTGTGTTCTTTGGGGTTTTTTTGTTTGTTTGTTTGTTTGTTTGTTTTTGTTTTTTGAGACAGGGTTTCTCTGTAGGTTTGGAGCCTGTCCTGGAACTGGCTCCTGTAGACCAGGCTAGTCTTGAACTCACAGAGATCCGCCTGCTTCTGCCTCCTGATTGCTGGGATTAAAGGCGTGCGCCACCGCCGCCTGGTGAAGCTTGTGTTCTTAAGACTTCCCATATTGTTTTGCATAGAATGTGTGCTCAGTGAGTCTTTGCTGATGGTGTGTGAGGTGGCACACCGTGCCTAGTTGACTCAGGCAGAACAGTCAGACATGGTTCATGGTTTGGTTTCAGATTTATGAAATTCATCAGACCATCTTTAACAAACGGTTTCCCTACACCACTGTCTCTTTTTTCAAGAGATCACATCTCCCACAAATATAAGATAATTAACAAGGGATTGATTTAGTCCTACAAAAGTTTAAGAAGTGTTTCTGATGTTGAAAATGGAAGGCGTTATCATCTTACATTTTAATCCGAAGCCAAATATAACTGCAGTAAAAGCACAGGTTCCTCTTTAAGTAGAACAGCTGTCAGAATTAGAACTCGCAGCTTTCTCCAAAGCGCTCACTCTAAATCCATCCTCTTCTGTAATGGAGGGACCATATTAATGGCCCAGAATAAACACTCATCTTGGTGTTAAACATATTTTTCTTGCATCTGCAGGGTTCCAAGTTTTTATGGTTATTATTTATTTTTAAATACTGTGTAGCACTAATGGGTTAAGAGTAAGACTCTGTGAAATATTTGAGTGCTTATATACATGTCTGTCTTATTCCACATAGTACTATAATATCACTTTGTTATCTCTATTTAGTCGAGGAAACTGAGGCCCACAGAGTAAATAGCCTTGCCCAGTTCTGATGTCTGGTGGGGGTAGATATAGATTTTATTCTTCATCCAGGGACTGAATAACCACTAATATTCTCCTTTCCTTGACAATATGATGGATATATGACTGCATAGTTTAGAATTTGGTTTGCTGTCAGTGTTACTGTGCTTAAAGAAAGTAAGGAAGTATAATGTATGAGAGAAGTAATTTAGAGCTGTTTAATACTGAGGTATAAACTAGTTTAAAAACAACCCAACAGTGATCTTGACGGGCCTGGTAACATGAGCCTTTGCTAAATTCAGGAAAGTTGGTTATTTTAATTATGCATTCACTCTAAAAATAAAATTTATGCTTTGCCAGTGCCATACATGATTATATTTTGATCATATTCACCTCCCCTTTCCCTCTTTTATCCCCTTCTTACTTCCTCAAGAGTCCTTCCCAGCACACTCCTATTTTCATTTTACATATATGGACATAAAATACACACATACAAACTTAATGGGACTTTAGTGAGGGTTGCTCGAATGTGCAACTTACCGGTGGCCATACCCCCAGTGAAAATTACTACCATTCTTCCAACAGCTATTACATGCCAGTAGCTCCTCAACCAGGAGTGGGTGTCTTGGCCTTCAGCCATCCAGGCTGGAATGTTGATGCATTCCAGCTTGGGCAGGTTTGTACAGGTGCGCACTGCTGTAAGATCACCAGTGCAGCAGCCACGCCAAGTCAGAAGCAGCGGTTCATAGCACTCTTCACCAGCGCGCGCGTGTGTGTCCATCCTTCCGTTCGTCTGTCTGTCTGTCTGTGTCTTCGGGTTTTTATTGCTGTGATAAAACACCATGACTGAATGCAACGTGGGGAGGAAAGGGTTTAATTTATAACTCACAGGTCACATCCATCACTGAGGGAAGTCAGGGCAGAAATCTGGAGGCAGGAAATAAAGCAGAGGCTATGGAGGAATGTATGTTTCTCTGGACTTTCTCAGTTTTCTTTTTCTTTTTTTTTTTGTTTTTTTGTTTTTGTTTTTCGAGACAGAGTTTCTCTGTGGCTTTGGAGCCTGTCCTGGAACTAGCTCTTGTAGACCAGGCTGGCCTCGAACTCACAGAGATCCGACTGCCTCTGCCTCCCAAGTGCTGGGATTAAAGGCGTGCGCCACCACCGCCCGGCTTTCTCAGTTTTCTTAATGGCCCCAGAACAACCTACGTAGGAATAGCACTACCCACCTTGGGCTGAACTCTGTCACGTCAATCTTTCTTTCTTTCTTTCTTTCTTTCTTTCTTTCTTTCTTTCTTTCTTTCTTTCTTTTTTGGGGGGGGGGGTGGTTTCAAGACAGGGTTTCTCTGTAGCTTTGGAGCCTGTCCTGGAACTCACTCTGTAGACCAGCCTGGCCTCAAATTTAAAGAGATCCTCTTGTCTCTGCCTCCCAAGTACTGGGATTAAAGGTGTGCGCCACCACCTCCTGGCAATCTTTAATCAAGAAAATGTCCCACAGAGTTACCTCTGATCTTATAGAGGTATTCTCTCAGATGACTCTAGGTTGTATCAATTTGACAAAAAAAAAAAAAAAAAAAAAAAAAAAACCTAGCCAGCGTAGTGGTATATATTATAAATGTCCTATTTAGGGCTAAGCACTTAGTAGTCACTTATTCTTAGCACTTTGGCCAGTTATTGGCCTTTGCATTAATCTCTGCCCACTCCTACAAGAAGTTTCTCTTCTTGTAAAAGCATGCTAATCTGTGGTTATCATACATTCTTTTTGAAGAGAAAGTGGTCCACAACTTCTGGACAATAGAAACTAAGGCAAATATGAATGCTCACTTGGTGTTGAAGATAAGGCAAAGTCATAAAGTTGATCCAAGGCATCTTTGTTCTTGAGGCAGTGACCTATGGATGGTTCTTTAAGGACGAGAGGCTAGGCGTTTAGACATTGATTGGTGAGGAAGAGTGAAGGGCGTGGGAGGCCACATTTCAGAGGGAGAAAGCCAAGCACAGTCTTCCTCTTAGTGTGCAGTTTTTCACTTCCACTATCACTGCACTTACGAAACTGTAATTTAAGTCGGCTCTGCTAGAAACCTGAATGTTCATGGAGGTATTTTTAGGGCTCCTATTCATTTTCTTTACTCAGTGAATAGTGAACTTGGAAGATAGTGTCATGTGGTGGGGATTATTTTGAAGTACTTGGTTAAAAACCTGACTTTTGACGGGGAGTGGTGGTGTACATCTTAGGAGACAGAGACAGATAAATCTCTGAGTTTGAGACCAGCCTAGTCTATAGAGGAAGTTCCAGGACGGCCAGGGATACACAGAGAAACACTGTCTCGAAAAACAAAAGAAAGAGAGCGAGAAAAAGAAGAAGAAAAAATATCTGAGTTTTGGAATTATTGGGTGGAGACTAGAGGAAAGATTTAGCAGTTAAAAGTACATAATGCCCACACGGAAGACCCAAGTTAAGTTCCCAACGCCCACATTGGGTAGTTTCAGTGTCCTTTCTGGCCTCTGCAAGTACCTGTACTCACATGCACACATCAGACACACACACACATGTACACATAATTTTTTGTTTGTTCGAGACAGGGTTTCTCTGTAGCTTTGGAGCCTGTCCTGGAACTCACTCTGTAAACCATGCTGGCCTGGAACTCACAGAGATCCACCTGCCTCTGCCTCCTGAGTGCTGGGATTAAAGGCTTGCGCTACCACCGCCTGGCTTTACACATAATTTAAAAATAATAATAATTTAAAAAGGAAAACCTGTTATTTTAGCCTCAGAACTACCAGTTACTTGGATCTCTTTGATCCTTTAGTGTTTGAACTTGAGTGTCTTTGGAGCCCTGCTTCAAGGTCACTAGGACGGCGGGGGGGGGGGGGGGGGGGGGGGGGGTCTGTGCAGCTCTGCCTGACCCTAAGTTCCCTAATCATAAGGCTCCTTTTGACTAGGAGCTGCTTATGACCGAGCCCATCTTTCTTCCTTTCCCTTCCTCCCTCCATCCCTCCCAACTTCCTTCCGTCTTTGGACAAGAGAAGTAGGCAATGGTTTCATAAGCCTAGGCTTCTATCACAGTTCGGATCCCCTTACTCAGAGCTCTTCCATTTAAGAGGGAACTGAGAGGCAGTCGAATTGCAGGTATGCCACCATGCTGGCAGCTAAGAGCTGAACCCTTGGAGATTGGAGGCCACTGGTCATTAGCAGTCAGCCTTTTTGTCTGTAGCTTTCTGGCCGCACAGACTGTTTGAGTGGATTGTTGGACTGCATTCTTTGTCAGCGTCGCCCAGCCCCGTCTCCCATGGAAGGTGTTCATCAAGGGAAACAATTGGTTCCTTCTGCCAAGCCAGGTAAGCCAGTGTGCAGTGCGAGCTTACAGTTCTCCACAGAGCTGTCTCAGGGTGTGGTAGAAACAAAGCAGTGTAGAGGCCACCTCTCTGTCCGGATAACTTCAGCTTAGTCTTGTTTCTGTGGTGAGGTCGCAATTTCTCTTTTTTTCCTGGTTTTCCTTTTGTACTCATATTTTCTTCTAAATCCACAGCATCTGTTCAAATCCGTGAATAATTAGAACATTTCACATTATGTAATATAGATACAGTTTGATCCATTTTACAATTTGTAATACTCTATAAACATTTTAGAAGTTAAAATATTAGACAAGTACCTTTTGTCTAAGGATAAAATTATGTGAATATATCTACATTCAAATAGAGAGCATAAAAAGCATAATTTCTTTTTTATTTTCTTTTGTTTTTTTTTTTTGTTGTTGTTGTTGTTTTTCGAGACAGGGTTTCTCTGTGTATCAGCCCTGACTATCTTGGAACTAGCTCTGTAGTCCAGTCCCGGCTTGAACTCACAGAGATTCACCTGCCTCTTCCTCCCAAGTGCTGGGATTAAAGGCGTGTGCCACCACTGCCTGGCTAAAGGTGTAATTAGTTCTTAACTCACTGCCAACATCACCTCTCAGTCCTGTTCAGCTAATGTAAACCATTCTTAGGAAGATGACCAGCCTCCCTGCACATATTGTACACTCAGTGTATGAGCTCTGGAGACATACAGGCTAAGCCTTTCTTTAGTGAGTTCTTTGTGTGTTCCATGCTAAGAGCTTCAAGGACTGGTACTCCTCGGTGAAGACAGGTTCACACCATGTTGTACTTACCAGGAATGCAAGTTTAACTCATTTTTCTTGAATGGCTCCAGTTATTTTGATGACATGAGTTCTTGGGCTTTAACCTCATTGATCACACAGCTCAATGCCTTTCCCTTTGCCGTAGTCACAGGACTTTCCTGTTTAGAAAACCAAAGCACTTTTCATTAACATTTAAACATCGTATGAGAATTTCATATATGCGTATATGTTTTGATCAAGCCAACTCGCCATTTTTTCCTCCAATTCCTTCCCCATTCATCTATACCACCGACAGTGTTCTAGCTCCCTCCTCTGAAAGCTCCGCCTCTCCCTGCTGCAGTTTAGTAGTGCCTTCACTTCTAAGCTGGATCCACATAGGAGAAAAAGCATTACTGAGTCTAGGCTACCTCATTCAGAATACTCCAGTTCCATCCATTTATTTACTAATTTCACTTTCTAAACAGCTGAATGATGCTCCATTGTGTAAATGTACCACGTTGTCATTACCCATTCATCAGTTGGTTGACTTATTTGCATTTCCTGGCTGTTGTGAACACAGCAGCAATGAGCATGGATGAGTCATATCTCTGTTGTAGGATACAGAGTCCTTTGGGTGTGGCCCAAGAGTGCTGTAACTAGACCACATGGTGGTCTTTCTGGTGTTCTGAGGAACCTGCACACTGATGTCCATAGTAGCTGCACCGGTCTGCACTGCTGGCAGCTAGTAAGCCTTCCACATTCCCGCATGTGCACCAGCATTTGTCGTCAGGTCTTTGATCTTAGCGACTCTGACTGGTGTGATGTGAGTAAAGTAGTTTTAATTTTTTTTCTCTGTGGTTAAGGACGGTGAGCTTTTTTCTTTTTTTTTTTTTTCATATTCTCATCCATCTCTATTTCTTCTTTTGAGAACTCTGTTTGAGTCTGTGTCCCAATATTTAATTGGATTGTTTTCTTGATGTTTAGTTTTTGAGGTCTTTTTTACATTTTAGACACCTGTCTTCTCTGTCAGATATATAACTGGTAAAGATTTTTTCCTATTCTGTCAGCTGCCTCTTTGCTTGAGTGATAGTGTCCTTTGCTGTATAGAAGGGATTTTTTTGTCGTCGTTGTTCCATGGGGTCCCATTTATTAAATTGTTGCCTTAATTCCTACGCTATAGGGGTCCTGTTCAGAAAGTTTTTCCTGTAAGTTGAAATGTGTCCCCTAGCAGATCCAGTATCTCAGGTCTTATATCGAGGTCCTTGGTCCATTTGGAATCTAGTTTCATTCTTCTCCGTGAAGATGTCTAGTTTACCCAGAGCCGCTTGTTGAAGATGCTGTGTTTTTCCACTGTATATTTGATGGAGGAGAGTTATCTGTCTATGTTTCTTTCATTATTAATAAAGAAAACTGCCTTGGCCCTTTAAGAGAACAGAAAATTAGGTAGGCGGAGTAGACAGAACAGAATTGTGGGAACAAGGAAGTAGAGAGTGGGGGAGACGCTTCAGGGATTCGCCATAGTGAGTCTCCATGCTTCTCCTCTCCGAGATGGACGCAGGTTAAGATCTCTCCTGGTAAGGCACCCCTCGTGGTGCTATATAAATTACTAAATATGGGTTAAAGCAAGATATGAGTATTAGCCAATAAGAGGCTGAAACTATGGGCCAGGCAGTGTTTTAAAAGAATACAGTTTCCGTGTAATTATTTCGGGTGTAAAGCTAGCCAGCGGCGGGTGGCGGGACGCAGCCCCGCCGCTTCACACTACAGATTGGCGCTCCAACGTGGTGACTAAATCCACTTAAAAACCTTGCCCGCTTGGGATCGGAAAGAAAGTTCTCTGAGACCATGCCAATGGCTCACTGCTCCCTTCCTGCACCTGAGCAGATGGCGGAATCAGGCTTAGGCGAGCGGGAGAGCATGGCGGATTCCTGCCACCATAGAGAGAGAGATGTTTTCAGACTGCGCGTCAGATTTGGCTGTAACTTGGATTAAAAGAGTTTCTGTGCTGCACGCTCAGTATCAAAATTAAACTGCTGAGTGCAGCTCCAATGTGGACTGCTGTGTACCTGTAACTGTGTGCAGCTCAGGGGCACCAAATGACTGAGGCAGGAGCAGCTCTGGCTCTGCTCCGCCATGCTGAACTGTGCTGAGCTCAGACAGGTCTATCGCAATTACCATAATAACAGCGCAGTTAAGGTTTAGACTTGGCTGTAAACAGGCAGTACCGTATTACCCCTGGCGCAACTTAAGATTTTAAGAAGTGGTTAACCTTTTAAGAAGTGCTCCTGGATAGTAAAAAATTACAGATTCACAATAGAAAAGATTCAGACATAGAAGGCCTTTAAATGGCTCACGTAGGTTTAAAAGAGAGAAAAAGAAAATATAGAGAATAAAGTTAATGCCTTAAAAAAAAAAGGTTAAAGTCTTTAAAGAGACAGAATATAGATAGTTATAGATTAAAAGAAGTAAAGTGATAGAGTAAAAATAAGCCACGTAAAAATGGAAAATTCACAGAGAGTCTGGATTATGTATTTTGTTGTGTTTTCTTTGATTTTTTTGACTGTAAAGGAGCTAAGTACAGAGAGACATTTCATTATATGGGCTGCCAGGCTAGACCAGAATGGACATCTTAACGGTATGACTTCAGGATTTGGATCTAAGAACATGATGCTTTGGAAAAGAGTTTCTTCTTTTGTTTTCACAGAGGACGAGACTCTGTGGATTGCTTCTATCCCAATATGGTATGATAGACCACGCCCTCCTGAAAGGTTGCTGTGAACATCTTCAAAAAATTACTTCACTCAACTGCCAACTGAGAGGAACCTAGCAGACAGGTTACACCATGAAAGACCTAAATAACAGCGCCCCCATTCAGCAGGAAGCAGTTTGGAGAGAAATAACTGCGCCCATTTTCCCAAATATTGTTTATAAATGTTCTTTTACATTTAAAGGGGGAGATGATATAGATATGAATAATTTGCATTGGTATAGATTTTAAGGTCAATTTTGTTATATGTATATGTATTTCTTATCTTGATTAAGCTATTGTGATTGTAGTTCATTTTAAAAACTGTAATGTATAATTAGGAAATATAGGTTGTTAATGGATAATCATTGATAATAGTTAAGCTTGTAGTCATGTTATTAGATTTTCTAGATATGTAGAGATATATTTCAGTTAGATAGACATTCTTCATATCTTTCAAAGACTGCAGAATATGGCATTTAATGTTTTAATAACTTAGGGTTTTTCATGACAATGAGACACGTCTGCTCCTGGCAGCACCAATCTACTTCAAGAGGAAGATGGGCATCGAAGAGGCTACTTATGGAGTTTGTTAGCCATTTGGGCAAGAAACTGCTCTTGGCTGGACTGTTGCATAAACTGGACACAAAAAACCCGCAGAAAGAGGACTGCTGAACTTGCCTAAAGGTGAGATGGTCTTTCGGGGTTCCTGATTCATGAAAGAGTCTGCGAGACATTCTGCAGGACACAGCAGAAAGTGACTGAACTGTCTTTGAAATTTTTCTGCTTCATGGAAATGTCTGCTGGATACTGTGGGCCTGAAGCCCGAAGATGGATGCCCCAACGGTACAGAGGAACTTTGGGTGACTGTCCAGGCAGCGAGTTGTCTCTGTCATTTCTAGAGTTTTATAAGTTACTTATTTCTTATTTACTCAGGTAGCATTGAATCCTTCTGGAGTCTTTGATGGAGTTGAAGAATAAATAGATAGTTATAGCTTTCCTTAGTTATGATAAAAGATAAAATAGATTTAAATATTGTAACTGTAATACTTGCTTGATGACTGTTTTGTTACATGTAATTTTGCTATGTTAAAGTTGAAGCCTTTCTTTTTTGTTTAAACAGAAAAAGGGGAAATGATGGAGGAGAGTTATCTGTCTATGTTTCTTTCATTATTGATAAAGAAAACTGCCTTGGCCCTTTAAGAGAACAGAAAATTAGGTAGGCGGAGTAGACAGAACAGAATTGTGGGAACAAGGAAGTAGAGAGTGGGGGAGACGCTTCAGGGATTCGCCATAGTGAGTCTCCATGCTTCTCCTCTCCGAGATGGACGCAGGTTAAGATCTCTCCTGGTAAGGCACCCCTCGTGGTGCTATATAAATTACTAAATATGGGTTAAAGCAAGATATGAGTATTAGCCAATAAGAGGCTGAAACTATGGGCCAGGCAGTGTTTTAAAAGAATACAGTTTCCGTGTAATTATTTCGGGTGTAAAGCTAGCCAGCGGCGGGTGGCGGGACGCAGCCCCGCCGCTTCACACTACATATATTTTTTAATCTCTTTTTCCAAAACTAGGTTGCCGTAGGAGTGTGGGCTGATGTCTGAGTCCTCAGTTTGATCCCATTGATCAATGATCTGTTTTTACGCCAGCGATGTGCTGTTGTTATTCTTTTCACTGTGCTGTACAATAACTTGAAACCAGGCATGGAGATACCTCAGACAGTTTTTACTATTCAGCGTTGTTTTAGCTGTCCTGTGTTTCCATATGAAATTTAAGATTATTACCTCACTTTCTCTGAAGAATTGCTTTGGAATTTTGATGGAATTGTATTGAATCTGTAGATTGCTTTTAGTAGGATGGCCATTTTCATAGTACTAATCCTGCTAATTCATGAATGTGAGAAGTCTTCCCATTTTCTGTTATTCTCTAATATTTCTTGCTTTCTTTCTTCAGTGTCTTAAATTTTTCATTGTACTTTCACATCCTTGATTAGGGTTAGCACTCATTTTTAGGTTTTTTGTTTTGTTTTGTTTTAAGCTATTGTGAATCTATTACCTCCCTGATTTCTTTCATGGAATGTTTTGTTTGTTGTCAGTTTATAGAAAGGCTACTGATTTTTGTATGTTAATTTTGTACAAAGTAATCCTGCTACTTTGCTGAATGTGTTTTATCAGCTGTATCAGATTTCTAATGGAGTCTTTAGGGTCTTTCATGTATAGAATCATATCTGTAAATGAGGATGATTTGACTTCTTCCTTTCCTATTTGTATTCTTTTTTATCACCTTCACTATTTTTTTACTGCTCTAGCTAGAATTTCAAGTACTGTATTGAGCAAGAGGGAAGAAAGTGAATTTTCTGATCTTGTTCTTGATTTTAGTGGAAGTGCATTGAGTTTTTCTCTGCTTAGCATCATGTTGGCTGTGGACTTGTGAGATGGTGGTGTTAAAATGCATTCTCTTGGGAAGACAAGCTATATCTACCTGTTCCTCCTACAGTCCCAATGACAAACCAAGGTGCAAATTCACCAAAGCTTACCCTGGGGAAACGATAAAGTTATTAGGCTTACTTACAAAGAGAGTAGTCAGTGGGTTAGGGGTTTGGAGTAGGAGCATGGGTGACTTTAAAGTAGCCACATTGGAAAGTTTCCACGCAGCATGGATGTTGACTCCCCCGTGACAACATAAATGGAGTCCTCTCCCCTAAGCATTCCCTGCCTACATCATCCAGCCCTTCCCAGAGACCCTGAGGCCACGCACAGTTAGGGAGAGGTGGCTGGATACTCTAGTGAGAGTCCCATGGTTCTTCTTGGTCCCTCCGTCATAGTCAGCAAGCCCAGTTGTGATACTGTTTGGTGAGCAGAGTCAACTGAGCTCCTGAAGGTAGCAGTTTGGCTCTAAGAACAGTCCTATAGGGGGCTGGAGAGATGGCTCAGAGGTTAAGAGCACTGGCTGCTTTTCGGGAGGTCCTGAGTTCAATTCCCAGCAACCACATGGTGGCTCACAACCATCTGTACTGAGATCTGGCGCCCTCCTCTGGCGTGCAGGCAGAATGTTGTATACATAATAAATAAATCTTAAAAAAAAAAAACAAAAAAAACCAAAAAAACAAAAAAACCAGTCCTATACAGCAGTTACCTTTACTGTTGAGATGTGTCCCTTGTAGTCCTAGATTTTCTAGGACTTGTGTCATGAAAGATGTTAAATTTTGCCAGAAGCCTTTTCTGCAGCTTGTCTTGAGCCCTCTCTGCCTCTCTGGAATGAAACTGACTTGATCATAGTGAATGATCTTTATAATGTGTTTTTGAATTTGTCTTACAAAATTTGTCTTTTATTGAGAATTTTTGTATCAGAGAGATAGGCCTATAATTTTCTTTTTTTTGCTTGGCCTTTTTTTCTGGTTTTACTATCAGGGTAACACTGGTTTATAATAGAACTTTCAAGTGTTCCTTTTCTTTTTCTGGAGTAATCTGAGGAGTGTTGGAGTTGGTTCTTGGAAGGTGTGGTAGAGTTCTGTGCTGAAGCCATCTGGTCCTGTGCTTTTTTTAGTGGGGAAATTTTTTATCTCATTGGTTGTCATGGGTTTAAATTATTTATTTCATATTCATTTAGTTTTGACTGATCATATACATTTAGAAATTCATCCATTTCTCTTAGATTTTTTTTTCAGTTAGTAGAATAGAGATTTGTTTTGTTCTGTTTTGTTGAGACAACGTCTCAATTTGTTTCCCTTTCTGGCCTGGAATTCACAGAGATTATAGCCTCTTGCCTTCTGAGGGTGGAGGTTAAAGGTGTGTACACCTTGCCTGGCCTTGGAGTAGAGTTGTTTGTTTGTTTGTTTGTTTGTCTTTTAAAGCTCTATGAATGTCCTAAGTGTCTGTTGTTGTGATGGCTTCTGTTTCACCTTTAATTTCATTAATTTGGCTCTTCTCTCTGTGTTGGTTATTTGGCTAAAGGTTTGTCAATCATGTTAATATTTTAAAAGAACCAACTCTTTGTTTCATTGATTCCTTGTATTGTTTTTGTTTGTGTGTTGTTTCTATTTCACTAGTTTGAGCCCTGATCTTATTGATCTCTTGCTATCTTCTGTTTGGGGGTGGGTGGGTGTTCTTATGTACTCAAGCCTTCAAATGCACCATTAAGTTATTAGTTGGAGATCTCTTAAAATATGTTTAAGATTTATTTACTTTGTAAGTGCTTTGTCTGCATGTATGTATGTGCATCACATGTATGTTTGCTGCCTTCAGAGGTCAGAAGAGGGTGTTGGATCTTTTGCAACTGGAGTTACATACAGTTGTGAGCTGCCATGTGTGTGCTGACTGAATTTGAGTCCTCTACAGGAGCAGCCAGTGTTCTTAACTGTTGAGCTGTCTCTCTAGCCCCTCAAGTTTTTGATGTAGATAATGCTATAAGCTTCCTCTTAGAATATCTTCATTGTGTCCCTTTGATTTTCATATGTTGTGTTTTCATTTTCTTTTTAAAATTTTCTTCTTGTTTGCTTTTTTTTTGATGCAGTTATCATTCTAATAATGTGTTGCTTAGTCTCCATGGACTAATAATGGGTGGAATGTTCGGTAGATGTCTGTTAGATCCATTCGGGTTGTGATATCATTAAACTGTTATGTTTATGTCTTTAGTTTTTTTTTTTTTTTTTTTTTTTTGGTTTTTCGAGACAGGGTTTCTCTGTAGCTTTGGAGCCTGTCCTGGAACTAGCTCTTGTAGACCAGGCTGGTCTCGAACTCACAGAGATCCGCCTGCCTCTGCCTCCCAAGTGCTGGGATTAAAGGCGTGCGCCACCACCGCCCGGCTATGTCTTTAGTTTTTGACTGGATGTCCTATTTGTTGGTGAAAGAGGGTCTTGGGTTCACTAGTGTCAATTTGTTGAAATTAATCTGTTGTTTTAAATCAGATTATGTTTATTTCATACACTTGTGTTTAGTACATGTAAATTTAGAATTGTCATATCCTCTTGGTGATTTTTTTTTTACCTTTTCCTGACTAGTTTTGGTTTGTAGTCTCTTTTGTTAGATACTGGAATAGTTATGCCTGTTTATTTCTTAGTTCTATTTGTTGGAAACACTTATTCCATCCTTTTACCCCAAGATGGTGTTTATCATTGATGGTGAGGTGTGTTTCTTAGAGGAAAAAAAAGATGAGTTCTGTTTTCTAATCCAATCTGTTAGTTTGTGTTTCTTTATTGGAGAATGTATCTGTTGCTGTTAAGAATTATTATTGGACAGTGTGATCTGATTCCCACCATGGGCTTTTTTTGTAGTATTTTCTTAAACTGTCCTGGGGTTATTGTTCCCTGTTCCCTTTTGAATTTGTTTATCCTCTCTTTAGGCCAAAGTATTCCTTTTATTATCCTTTGTAGAGCCACCTTAGTGGTTGTAAATTTCTTTAATCTATTATATTCCTAAATACAACCTGTTCGGTTCATACAATGCTGTAGGTCTGTATGTTTTCAGGGCTGACCATTTAGCACTGGACAAGCCAACTGGTTTGCTCCTCCCTGGGGAGGGCACTCCTCTTGCTCCCAGCTTTCCCAGCTTTCACTGGACAGAGACAGTGAAAAAAGCCCACAAGGCCTTGACCCTACACGAAGAAATTCTCTTTTTACTTCTTGCACTTACGTATGTTTGCTTAGGTCAGTATGGAGTTTTCTTTACTGGTGCTTTCTAAAGCTTGTAGACAAGTTCAAGCTCATCCCCTGAGTTCAGTATCGACAATATTGTCTTTATAGCTTTGATTTCTTTGTTACTATTTTCAAAAAATGATTTGTAGGAAGAATCTTCTGTAAAGCATCCATATTTTCAGAAAAATAAATATGCTTTTTTATTATGTAAAACCTTCAATCTATTTTTATGATAGAAGTTTTTCTTTCTCCTTAGATCATGATGGATAACTTTTCTTGGTGTGATAGCTTGGGTTAACTGGCATTTGTGGTCTTTCAGAACTTGTAGAATATCAGTCCAAGCCCTTCTGGTTTTTAAAGTCTCCACTGAAAAATAAAATGGTATTCTGATGACCCTGGCTTTACATGTGGCTTGGTCTTTTTCTCTTGCAGCTTTCAAAATCCTTTGTTTGTTTTGTGCATTTTATGTTTGAATGTTATATGATGTGGGGAGTTTTTTTTCTGCTTGGTGCTTTGTGTGCCTCTTGTGCCTTGATAGGCATCTGATACCTTAGATTCTGGGACATTTTCTTATATGATTTTCCTTAAAATATTTTACGTGGCTTTGGGTTTCTTCTCCTCCTTCTATACTTAGTGATTCATGGATTTGGTCTTTTTTTTAAGATTAATTTATTTATTATGTATACAACATTCCTTCCATGTATGCTTGCATGCCAGAAGAGGGCACCAGATCTCATTACAGATGGCTGTGAGCCACTATGCAGTTGCTGGGAATTGAACTCAGGACCTCTGGAAGAGCAGTCAGTGCTCTTAACCTCTGAGCCATCTCTCCAGCCCCCGGGATTTGGTCTTTTTATGATGTCTCAGGATTCTTGCATGTTTCATCAAAGGGTTTTGTTGTCCTTCTTGTTTTGATTTGACATTGGCTGAGTGACCCAAATCCTTTACTTACCTTCTCACCCTGACACCTCTTCCACCTGATCCGCACTGTTGGTGAGGCTCCCACTTAACTTTTAATTTGACTTACTCTGTTTTTCACTTTATGTTTTATTTCTTTTTGATTTTTATTCAGAAATTATTTTGATTAAATTCTGTTTATCTTGAATTGTTTTATTTCATTGTGCTGTGTGTTTGTGTTTTTGTCGTCTTCATTCCAGCACATATTCATATCTTCTTTGAGTTCTTTAGACATTGATTCCTGTATAGTCTTCAGCCTGAATGATACAGCAGAGTAGTTAGAACAGGAGTATAGCTGGCTTCTTTCTAATGACTAGCAGCTTTAACAACCATCATATGGCCAATTTTTTATCTTGGAATGCTAGTTTCCTAAGTAAATGGCTATGTTAAATTAGGATGTCTGCTGCCTGTTATGTTTGTGGGAGGTGTGTGTGTGTGTGTGTGTGTGTGTGTGTGTGTGTATAAAATAATCTAAACAAAAGTTTACCTAATTCCCTGACCCAATAAGTTTTCAGTCCTTACAGTTCCATTTGCTTTGTGGCTATTATTTGTTGTTTAATTCTCACACAAACTGAATGGTAAGTTGTGTTCCTTTGCTGCAAAAGTAGGCTTGCAAAAAGATTCAATAATTTGTCCAACCAACAGCAAAGCTTAGGTTCCAGTTGTGACCAGCTTGGGTCTAACTCCAGAACAGTTGAGTAAGGACCCTCAAAAAGCTGTTTCTCTACAAAAGCAACAAAACCAATGGCTAAATCAATGAATAAAATGAAAATGTCAGATATGGAACTCTGGACATTAAGGTCTTGAAGCAGCCCTAGCTTTCTCAGCAAGGACAGCAAGCTCTGGGGCTTCAGTTGAGCGCTCATCCTCTCCCTGTCAGCTCTGGAGCCAGTGCCTCAGCCCTGTGGCTCTGAAGAATAGCTGCCCCCTTATGAGCTGAGAGCTTAGTTACACTTACAGACCCTTCTCCAGGGACCTGCTACTGCTTTGATTTGTCTGCTGGCTCACTGAGCATCTCCCTTTTCAGAATTTATCTTTTTTGACCACATGACATTTGTTAGATACAGTCAGAGCCAAGTTATTTGTAACACAGGAGGTACCTAAAGTTCTTTCACCAGTTGAAGATCACAGAAGGCTGACAGAAAGGAAGAAAGAAAGGACAGGCAGGCAGGCAGGCATGAGGGGAAAACCATGTCCATGGAGTCTCTAGATGACCAGAGACATCATCAGGCTGTCCTCATGCCCAGAAAGGGGGTGCAGACGGCACCTCGCATTCTTCACCTCTAGCTGACCTTCCACTTCTGCTCAGACAGGAAGTGAAGGCTTAGGCAGAGTTGTAAATTACCCTGTGTACACATCCTCAGCACAGGCTGAGATGTCTCTACTGATAAATTCAAAGGTTTAATGGATGAGAGACCTCAAAGGCCACACAGGGCAAAAAGATGCAGACTTTATGTAATTATCCCATCAGGGTTGTGAGCCAAACACTAACAAGAATAAATCACAGAAAGGAAGGGAGATGATCCCCATCCTGGTATACGTGGCACATTGTGTGCTATGCAAAATTGCCTTTCCTGGGTTTTTGGCTTTTTGTCTTTTTTTAAAGGTAGGATCTTTCTGTGTAGCTCTGGCTGTCCTCAGACTTGCTATGTATAGGCCAGGCTTTCTGTCTCGTAAGTACTGGAGTGAAAGGTGTACACCACCACACTTGGCTAAAATTTCCATTTTTAACCGAAAACTCTAAGACACTCAAAGAAACAGGGAATTATGGCTTATAAAGAGGAAATAAATAAAAGCAGCCAGTCTGAGGAATCTCAGTCTGTGACTCTCTAGATAGAGCAGTGGTCCTCAACCTTCCTGTGCTGCAGCCCTTTAATATAGTTCCTCATGTTATGGTGGCCCCCAACCATAAAATTATTTCATTGCTATTTCATAACACTATTTTTTTACTATTATGAATTGTAATATAAATATCTGATATTCAGGATATCCAGTAAGTGACCCCTGTGGGGCTTGCAGCCACAGGTTGGGAACTGCTGAAGTAGAGATTCTCATATATATTATAAATATATCCCAAAAGTGAGCAGTGACCTGATAAGGAGAAAACCTTAAAGTAGAAAGTCTGGAGTGGAAAAGTTCAGAATCCAAAATGAAAAATCAGCAGAAGAAAGTATCAGTAGTATGTTGATTGAGATCTCCCATTGCACGGGGCAGAAATCCAGATAATGAAAATGAACAGAGCATTGAAGGCGAGTAAGGTAGTGGTACCACGTACGCCAGGTACATGCGGTGAAGTTCCAGAAAGAGAGGAGCTGTAAGGGCACTAGGGGAAAAATGTGGGGAAGATCCCCCACTTGAGTCAGTGCTTGTCAACAAACCCAAGATAGGGCAAATTTAAAACTACCCACACTTAAACATATCCTAAATAGTTGAAAGACTTAAAGGGAATCTTGAAAGTAGCAGAAAGACAATGATTTTCTCACATGCAAGGAATCCTCACTACTATTAAGAACTGACTTCTCTCAAACAGGCCAGTCCCAGCCAAGCCCGAGAGAGAATGACATGTGCATGTGGGTACGGGTGCCTGAAGAGGCTGGAAGTGGGGCCTCTGGAGCTGCCTGCGGGGGTGCTGAGAACCAAACTGTTGCCCCCTGAAAGAGGAACCACGGAGCCATCTCCCCAGTCCCACCTTTTCTTTTGTAAAAAAAAAAAAAAAAGACATAAAACTACCGATGGCTTTACAATAAAGGAGGGGATTTGCCTAGTGCAGAAACTACAGAGGAAATGTAATTACACAGGGCAGGAGGAGTTTTGGCATGCTATTGAGTTCAATAGAAGTTCAAACTAGACTGAGGAGTGTGGTAAAATTACCTTTTTAAAATACATAGTTCAGGGCCTGGAGAGATGGCTCAGTGGTTAAGAGCACAGGCTGCTCTTCCTGAGGACACAAGTTCAGTTCCCAGCACCACATGGAGCTTACTACTGCCTGTAACTACAGTTCTAGATCCATGCCCTCTGGCCTCCATGGTAACCAGGCACACATGCATGCAGGAAAAACACTCATACACTAAAATAATAAAAATTATTTTTAAAATGCTAGAAAGTAAGCTTTCTTCAGCACTCTTCAGTCTGTCCTTTTCTGCTGGTAACCACAGATCTGCTTCCTGCCTCTTGGGAGTTGCCTAATGTGGAAAGTTGACTTAAGTGCTATCATACCATATGTAGCCTTTCATGTCTCATTTCTTTCATTTAGCATCATGCTTTCTGGGTTCATCTATCATGTATCAGTACTTTTATTATTATTTTAATGGGGAGAGGTTTATTATGGTTTGCAGTTTGAGAGGTTTCATTCATGCTCAGCCTCCTCCATTGCTTTGGGCTCGCGGCGACACAGACATTATAGCAGCAAGAGCATGTGGTGGAGCAGGGTTGCTCAACTCATGACTCAAGGCGGAGAGAAGCAGGAGGAGGCTTGGACTGAGCCCTGTCTTTCAAAGGCACATCCAGGAACCCATTCCCTCCAGCCAAGTTCTACACCTCCTGAGGGTCTTTCCAATTAAGCCATTGATGAGAGGTCTCATGAACTAGTTGTCTCTCTAGCTCCCCTCACAGATGGATCCAGAGGTGTGCTTTATTAATCTGCTGGGTGCCTGTCAATTTGGCGCCAGGCAGTGGTGGCACATGCCTTTAATCCCAGCACTCGGTAAGCAAAGGCAGGTGAATCTCTGAGTTTAAGATTAGCCTGGTCTACAGGGCTCTACAGAGAAACCTTGTCTCGGGGGGGGGGGGGGTAAAACAAAACAATACACAATAGCAGAGTAAGCATTCCTTCCCCTTACAAACAGTGTAGAAAGGAATAGGGACAAAGACCAAAACTCAGCAGGGGGAGCTTTAAACCATAACTTTGGGCATGTGGTGAGTGCCAGTGGACTTGGCAGCTCCACCCCATGGGCAGTTTGGTCAAAGCCCACATGGCCTCTCTGCTGGGCTAGTTTCTCCTTTCCTGTGGCTTTCCCTGGCAGACAGTCCATGTTCCTGTCTTCTCCAGCTTCCTGTGGTTTCTGTGTCATCTTCAACTTCACTGTCACAGTTTCAAGTGCCCTCCCACAAGTTTCCCACAATGATCTGACCTTTCTACACATTGACTGGCTGCCAGGCTTTCTTCTGAAACCTGAATGGAAGCATTAGTGATCTTGTAAATTGTTGCAGTTCTGCATGATTGCAAAACCAGCATCCCATGAACAGCACTAAGCTTAGGAGTAGTTTGGGTACTAAGTTTAGTAGTAGTTTGATTTATAGCCGCAGTGGTTTCTGGGTGTGTTAGCAACTGAACTTGAATCATTTCCTTAGGTAGCCTTGTTCAAGCAGCATTCTCTTACAGGAAAGGCTTCCAGCTGTTTATACTTTGATACCTTGGACCCTGTGGTAGGTGTACTTACTAGTTTCTGCAATATCATCAAGATATCTCTTCCAGAACCATAGCTAATAGTCATTTTCTTCTGCTACTTCTGTGTTTATGCTAGGACACAGAAGTTTATAAAAATTGAACTGACCAAAAATCAAATAGGCCAAAGAGACAATTTAATGAGCGGCATATTAGGATATCTGAAATCCTGAGTAACATGAGGGTGAGGCTAAGCACTGTGTCCACGTTGGTGCCAGTGGCCAAGCTAAGCGCTGTGTCCACGTTGGTGTCAGTGGTCAAGCTAAGCGCTGTGTCCACGTTGGTGCCAGTGGCCAGGCTAAGCGCCGTGTCCACGTTGGTGTCAGTGGCCAAGCTAAGCGCCGTGTCCACGTTGGTGTCAGTGGCCAGGCTAAGCGCCGTGTCTACGTTGGTGCCAGTGGCCAGGCTAAGCGCCGTGTCTATGTTGGTGCCAGTGGCCAGATCCCTGAGCTTCCTGACATGGGTTCTGGGAACTGAACCCTTGTTGGCAAGTGTTAGAGCTTCTCTACCTGTGCTACCACTCATTCAGCATCTGAGCTGTCGGGATGGAATGGGTAAAGAAGTCACCAACTGGAGAAAGGAAAGTAACAGCTGAGAGGAAAGTTGGGGTTGGAGACGAGAAGCCCCAGTGACAGGAGTACACTGTGTGCGCATCCCTGGCTGCCTTAGCCACCCCCAACCGTCTCTGTCCAAACCTGCCCTGAGTTCTGTTAAACTTCCTTACCCAAGCTGTCTGTAAAATGAGAATCTCCATCCTTTCAGTTAAAATTGGAGTGGTGTCACTGGCTTAAACACCACTGCTGTTGGGAGAACAGAAAGTGAACCTTTATCAGTCATTAAGACATTTGTGGTGAAGCATTTGTTTGGTGTGTGTAACCAATAAACAGCTTGCCAAGGATACGCTTTCTGGTAAAAAGCCAGAAATCACATTGATGGCAGGGATAAGTCCAGATTGGTGGGCACGTCACATGATTTGCCTGTCACAGGTTCTGGTGGGCGTGCCTCACAGCTCTGGGCTACACATTTTCTGTGGCAGTGCCTTTAACCCAGTGATGACACACCTCCTCTGTCTCCAGTGAAGACGTCCACTGTGGCAGCAGACATGCTCAGACTGTCTGCTATAGAGGATGAGCTTCAAAAGTCAGTTTTAGTTAAGGTCGCACACTCAGCAGAGCGGGACTCCTGTCACATGGATGATACACAGGCGCGAGCGGTCCTGTGAGGCTCGTGGAAGGCTGGAACCTTTAGTTTGATTTCCTTTTTTCTATTGTGTATAAATCTCTTGTTTGGATGGATTGGTTACCCAGGCAACAACTGCAGGGTAAACATAGATTGGCTGCTTGGGGAATGCAGTCACAGGCACCTTAAAAAGACAAAAATCCTGTTGTGTAAAACAAAAATTAGTAAATGGTTGGACTTTTGCTTAACCTGATGTGCTGTAAAAAGCCACACTGAACAACAGTTTTTCCAGAGAACCTCTGGGATGCGGCATGGTTCTAATTGTAGCTGTTTTAACCCATTTGACTCCTGCTGTGCATCCACGGCTGCAGGCCATTTGATGATTCGCCAGTGACGCACAAAGGATTTTTTTTCTCTGAAAAGATGGCATTCTTTTTTTGTTTGTTTGTGGGCTTTTTTTGTTTTGTTTGGTTGGTTTTTCTGGTTTTTCAAGACAAGGTTTCTCTATGTAGCCCTGGCTGTCCTGGAACTAACTTTGCAGACTACACTGGCCTCGAACTCAGATCTGCCTGCCTCTGCATCCTGAATGCTGGGGTTAAAGGTGCGCGCCACCATGCCCAGCTGTGTTGTTATTTTTTTTAATCCCCACTTCTGAGGGTAGACAATCCCTGGACTCAATACTCAGGACCACCACTACCTTCAAAGCTGCTTTTTAACATTAGCTTTGACTGTGCGATGCAGAGTGTATTAGAAAATATAGAGGCAGTAAAAGATGGGCCAGAGATAATTCATTGAAATAAAGATGAAATTTAAAGGCCTGTTCAAAGTGTGGGCACTAACAAAATCTAAATCTCCAAGCAATTGGCTGTGTGCAGAGTCTCCCAGTTAGCCCATAGAATATGTGTGAGGGTGTTGGAGAGATGGCTCAGAGGTTAAGAACACTGACTGTCCTTCCAGAGGTCATGAGTTCAATTCCCAGCAACCACATGGTGGCTCATAACCATCTGTAATGAGATCTGGTGCTCTCTTCTGGCCTGCAGGCATACATACAGGCAGAAAGCTGTATACATAATAAACAAATAAAATCTTATTTTTTAAAAAAAAGAATATGTGTGAGTACATCATAAATGTTACTGAATTACAGTCTTACTCCAGAGGGCAAAGTATAACAACATTGACTGACCACTGTTAATACTAACCCCTCTCTATTGTAGGAAAATCTGTTTTCACTGGAAGCATGAGAGTATTGTGTTGGGAATCTCGTTCTCTAATAGCCGAGCATTTGAGAGCCTTGCAGGAATCCTCTGTGGGATGTAGAGATGGGACCTGGGACCTCATGCATTTGAACACACAAACCCAGCACACAGAAAGATATTTGGGTATTAGTGTTCTTTTATGCAGTATACAATCTAATTGCTGATTAAAATTAACTGACCTTTCCTGCAGACAGCTACAGAGCAGCTACAGCGCAGAGTGAGTGACATTATTGTAAATGTCTGCTTGCTTTGCATGCCTTCAGAGGTGCTGAGTATTTGGTCTTGCTTTGTTGTGATACGGAATTTTAGAAATACAGGAGCAGAGCCTCTCTACAGCTGAACATCCACTGGGTTTTCTCCAGTTTGCTTATAGCCATCATTTCCATTTTCTTGCTTGTTCGTGCTGTGGTTTGCTAGGCAGAAGAGGCGGCAAAAAGAAGTCTTACTCTGAAAGCCTTGACAATTGGCAGGCACAGTAGGCATCCTCACCCTGTTCTTAACCAGAGTCAGAGGGGGAACACGGGAGTACTCAGAAATATTCTCAAGGAGAGAGAGAGCTTTCCCTCTAATGCTGTGGACAGGGTTTGAATGTTTGGATAATCCTCAGTGCAGATCTCGTCAGTAGGTGTGTGCAGCTGCCAGTAAGGCTTCCTTTGTCTGTTGCATGGTGAAGACAGTTGCCTCCATAATGGAAATCCAGTGTTGCATTTGTGCAAGTGTCTTTCATCATTACAGTTCAGCTTTCCTAAATGGAACCACGACTCCGAGAGGGTAGTTTGTTAGAAGTCTTTCTGCCGAATGATCAGGAGTGGTTTCCTGTTAGGAGTTCGTGGGTACAGCTGTGAATGCTTTCTTTATTTCCAGAATTACAGTATAATGCTTTATCATGGTAGGCTCTGCCCCGCCTCAACTTAGCATTCAGAGGAAACGTTTACTGTTTCAGAAGTAATGTAACCCCCGGTGCCTGCTCTTTGTAAGTCTCTAGGTTCCCCACAGCAGCTGGGGACGTAGTAGATGACAGTGCCGTAAGAGTTTGCTCACTTTGGTCTCCGTGCTGCCTGACAGTCTCCATATTGTGTCTGTGTTTCTTGCACCTGTGCAGGATTCAGCAGCTGGACCTGATTATTTGATTTAAAAGAAAAAGTACAGCTTGTTTATCATCTCAGAGTTCTGGCCAGGGAGAATTAGCATTGGAGAAGAGGGGAGACCATAACTCTTTTTAAAGATTTATTTATTTCTTATGTGAGTACTCTATCTGCATGTATGACATTAAGCCAGAAGAGGGCATCAGATCCCACTATAGATGTTTGTGAACTACCGTGTGGTTGCTGGGAACTGAACTCAGGACCTCTGGACGAACAGCATTACTCTTAACCACTCAGCCATCTCTCCTGCCCCCATAATTCATTTTTCAGAGAACTTTTTTTTTAAATCACCCTTCTTTTCTAAATCTTTTTAGTGTTTGGTTTTGTTTTAATCATGTACATAGTGTGGGAAAGGTACATGTGAGTTTGCAAGTGTTTTCAGACAGGCTGTCTCACTGAGGTGGTCACAGATTGAGCTAGGCTGTGGCCAGCAAGACAGCAGAATCCTCTGAGCTCCACCTCCCCACACTAGGATCGCAGCTGGTACTGTTTTGTCCCTAGTGGGAGCTAGGGAATCCAAAATTCATGCTTGCTCAGAAATCACTTTACCCACTGAGCCCCTTCCCAAAACCTACTTTACTTTACTCTTTAAGATCTTAATAGTTTATGTGTGTGTGTGTCTTTGTAGGAGCAAATGCAGTTATTCACAGAGGTCAGAAGAGGGCTTCAGATCTTGAACCTGGAGGTACAGACAGTTGTGAGCCCCTTACTCACAACTTAGTGCTGGGAACTAAACTTGGGTTCTCTGCAAGAACAGTAGATACTCTTGACAACTGAGCTGTCTCTCCAGTCCATGTTTCTCTTTCTTTTTTAACACATGCTTTATTTCTAAAATGGGATTGATGGAAAGATGCAAGTTGTACCAAGCACTCCTTCCTAAGAAACCCAGCTACCCGCGAACTCTGCAGACAGATCCAGCCCCCGTCCGCTGCTCCCGTTTTGCTGCCAGTCCTTAAGAAGGCCCTGTTCCTGCCGAATGCCATGATTCTGAAGGAGTGTTGCTGTGAACTAGGAGGAGGGGATTGTTCATATTAGAAACAAAAGGACAGCCAAGAAAGACGCGCCCTCCCTAGAAACAGGCGGGAATCTGCTGTCTTCAGCGGCTCTCGAGGTTTACGCTTGTGTTTAGTAGCTGCTCCCCATTTGCAGTCACTTTTGCAGAGGGGACAGCTCTTATTTGGAAGTAAATTGTAATTCTTTGTGTGGAAAACAGAAAATAGTCTCTTACCTTCCTAATCTGGGTTTCTTTAAAGTAATTCCATCCAAATGGCACTTGGTGCTTCAGAGAAATCAGTTCACATCTCTTCATGGGAGGGAACAGGAAGAGGGCTCACAGGCAAACTGCACACAAGCTCAACTGTGTGAGTGTGATCCCCGGAACCCAGGGAAACAGAAAGGAGAGCTGACCTCAGCCTCCCTGCCCATGCACACACACACACACACACACACACACACGCATCACTTTCTCTCTCACACTGCCCTACAGGCTGATACTAATAAAATAATAAAGTTTTGAGAATTAATGATAGTGGGGTACTTCACAGTTTGCCTTGGTCACTTTTGTTTTCCTGTTGACACATGCCAGTAAGGTTGCAGCTGTGCTCTTACATAATGATAAAAATAGTGAGCGACACCTTTTACTTTTGATAAGTTCACCTTAGTGTTTAATAGTTTTAGATATTATTATTAGGTATATACCAAGTTTGCATTCAATTTCCTATACATACTTCTTCATCAGTCAAAATAAAGTACTATACAGTCTTGAATCCAGAAAGAGAAAAATGCAGTTCTTGCTGCCAGTGTGCAAGATCAAGAAGGGCAGGAGCCTCAGCCAGCCTTTTTGCTGATGTTTCCCTGGAGCCCAATCAGTGCCTGACACAAGTACTTGGAGAAGAGCATTTAGAATGCAGACTCCTGATGGTGTCCAGGTGTCCAGTTAACCTGGACTGTGGTCTTGTCTCTAGAAAAGCAGCCACGACAGAAAGAAGTGCTTTTGTTCAGGAAATGACCGGACTGACTGCTTTACAGCTCTCGGGGCTTGTTCTCCTTGCTTATGTTCATTTGCTACATTAATCCAAGCATTGCCACATTATAAACAGCATCAGACTGCTGAAGACAGCTTCTGAATTAAGTGCTTGGATTACCCACCCAGGTACCAACAAGATCTAAGTGTGAAAGAGGTTTTGTGGGAATATTCTTGGGTGTGCCAGACTTACTAAAGTATTCCACCTTTGCATCTTCCCAGGAGCACTCACGGTGGGCCTAGTGCGACAGTGTCAAACAATCCATGGACGAGACCGGACCTGCATCCCTCCCCGGCTTCCCCCAGAATGGGTCACCACCCTGTTTTTTATCATCATGGGAATCATTTCCTTGACTGTCACATGTGGTTTGCTGGTGGCTTCCCACTGGCGAAGAGAAGCTACAAAATATGCTCGATGGATAGCATTCACTGGAAGTAAGTAGCCCTGCTTACTAAGTTGGTCTAGAAGGCACGCACAGTGGCGTTTGTATGAAGATTATCAAGATCAGTCCTAAGGATTCAGTAAATCTTCCTGGAGCACCACTCACGTGGCCATGAGATAGACCGCACAGTCCCACAGCTCATCAGCGTTGTCACTGCAGGACCAGGACACCCACAGCTGTCACTGCTCTGTGTGAATGCTCTTTTAATGAGGCTCACTTTTATTCTTTGTAACATAGTGTTTCAGGTTTGTGACTTGGAGCTACCACTAGTCCAAGTGGTTTCCACTTCATGAAGGTACTGGTATCCTCTATCAAAATAAATATAAATCTAGGAAAATATATAACTTAGATGAAGGCAATGATTTGCTTTTTAATATTGTTGATTTTTGTTTCTTCTGGGTTGGATTACCATTGAAAAATCAACACATTTAGTTTTTTAGTAACTGTCACAGTTTCTTATTCTACTAAGCTATTCGCGGTGGTGTCATGAATCTATCCATTTCATATAGTATTCACTTATAATTTGCAAAACTGGTTTAATTGCTGAACACTTTAGAAACTTATTTCAAGTTTAAGGAAAACAAATACACACACACAAGAACATTTCTATGATTCTGCTCTTTTGTCTCTAAAATAGTTTTTCACCACAGGGTATATTTGGCAATATTTGGAAACGTTTTTATAATCACAGCTAGTGGGCAGAGGCCAGGTGTGCTGCTGAACATCCCCCATGAAGAGAAGTGTCTGGTGCACAGTAGCCATGGTCACAGAACACTGAGGTCTCCAGTGCAGAGTCTTAGGCTCATCTCAGGTTGCATACGTTTCTAAAGATGATTTTAACATAGCTCACTCTGCTTAATGTTTTTATTATAACAACTATAACCAGAGTAAAAGATAACTTCAGGTAACCCTATTAACGTAAAACTAAGTTTATCTCAGCTAGACATGTAGCTGAGTTAGAGTACTGCTAACTATGTGAGGCCTTGGGTGCTGCCCCACCACCGAGGACAGCCCAGATATTCACCCTGTCTTCAGAGCCCAGGGCAGCGCTGTTCCTCCGGGACTCCCGTCTCTCCAGCTGCCGTGGAACTTTACTTCCGACTTTGTTCATGTTTGTCTTACCGTCTTCCTGAATAGTAGACTCTAGATCAAATTGCCTTTGAGGTAAGCAGCTCCTCCTTGCCCTTATTAAAAATGAGAAACAATCTGATGATCTGTTCTTGTTCTTGTCAGAGACCTGAGACAACTCTTTTCCAGAGAGTGAGGCCAGAGGCAATTGTAGAGAGGAGGCTGCTAGCTGAAAGCGCGCTGATGGGGACTTAATAAAGAGAATCTACTCTTGTATCTTCTACTCACAGACACACTCATTTATCCAGGTTTGATTCACTCACTAATGAGTAAGATAATATCAGGGACCAAAAACCTAACTGCAACGTGACAAATTTACATTAGGCAAGGACAGCGGGAAGACACTCGTAGGGGCCAGGAAAGGAGAGGAATTAGGGTTTATCTTTGCTTTTCATTCCCCTTCAACAAAAAGGTCTTTGTGTATAGTCAACTCTAAAATGCAATGTGTTTTTCTTTTCTTTTTGAAATTGTATGTGCATATGGGAGTGATTCAAGTTGATGGATGGTAACCAAGTGAAGTATCATTCTTCACTGCCACCAGCCTTCAGAGCCTCTTTGCCGGAGGCCCTTGCTGTTTCCAGCAGTTTCTAAAGAGTAGTGTTCTATACACAGAAACTCATATCTACTCTAAAAAATACATACTTATACTAAAATGTCTCCATTCTCTATCTCTATTCTTTAACGTAAAATAGCTTGGAGTAAATTTAAGTTGACATTTAGTCTGTGCTTGCTGGCTGGGGAGCAGTTCAGGGGGAAATTGAGCTCCCCCTAGTGGTTCAGCTGTGAAGATGTATTTGAGCCCTGCTGTATATAGAGTTTTGTTTTGTTTTTGAATTTTTGAGATAGGGTTTCTCTGTGTAGCCCTAGCTGTCCTAGAACTCACTCTGTAGACCAGGCTGGCCTTGAACTCAGAGATCCGCCTGCCTCTGCCTCCCTAGTGCTGGGATTAAAGGCGTGCTCCACCACTGCCCATGCGTATATAGTTTTTCATTAGTTAGGTAGTAGTTTTTGTAATAATGTGAGAGTAATGTTCTAATGACAGATCCTCTGTCAGGAGAACCCCATGTGATGGGCCTTGCCAGTGGGGACAAGAGAAGCAAAGATGAGTTCTTTTCTTTAATTTTGACCCTATTCTTTTATCACTCGTGTGTGTGTGTGTGTGTGTGTGTGTGTGTGTGTGTGTGTGTGTGTGTGTACCCACAAGTGTGTGCTCATGTGGAGGCCAAAGGTTTTTATCAGGTGTCCTCCTTATCACTCTCCAACTTAACTTTTGAGACAAGATCTCTCACTAAACTTGGTGTACTCACCATTTGGCTAGACTGGACATCCAGCAAGCCCTGGAGAGCCATCTGTCTCCACCAGCCTTACCCAGCAGTTTGTGTGGTGCTGGGGATCTGAACTTGTACCTCTCCATGTACAGCTGCTACTTCACCTACTGAGCCTTTTCCACAGCCCCCTTTTTACCGCTCTTGATCACAGCCTCAGGTACAGGTGCTCCTGTTGTCACTACCAAGAAATCTGTCTCATGGCAGAGACATGCTGGCTCTGTGAGCTTGATCTCCACATGTGACAGCTGCTGTTGTAAACACTGGTGACTTCGGATCTGAAGTAACTTCACAGTTCTCAGTAGCTTAAAATAGAAACTCCAACTACATAAATCTAGACCCTACAAAGTTTAGAGAACCTCATTCCTAGGCCTTAAAACCAGAATTAATAGGAAGCTGTTGCTTTCTCCACTTATGTTGAACTATTCATAACCAGTTTAGAAAATACTCTTCAAATTTTTATCTATAATTGTAGCTGTTAAATGAGTGGTATTTATTGTCCATTAATAAAGGACAGAATTTTTTCAGTAGAGAAAATTGGCACAGTAACACAAACTAATGTTTATATATTACTAAAGTGTTTCTGAATTATTTTACTGTTTCCTAAGTTGCTCAATATCAGAAAAAAAATGTTTTAAAAATAGTCTTGCCCCCAGTGGACAAGTGTGTGTGTGTTTACACAGTGTGTTGATGCGGGCTCTCGTGTATAGTTCAAGCTAGTCTGCTGCTTGAGTTCTTGCCTGCACCCCCAAGAGCTGCACTTGGTTCACATACACCTCCCTCAACCCCATGGCTCCTATTAGACTGGTGTCATCCTCTCACTCACACTGATAAGTGGATGTTTAGAGCACGTCTAAAATTGTTAATTGGTAACTAGTCAAAAGGGCCAAAACTCTAATGGAATCTGACGCCTACATTTTTCCTTTGTAGAAAGAAAATACAAAGAATTCAGATTTGCTTGTATGATATTGTTTTGTGTGGTCATTTGTCTAAAGTGAACTAGGTTTTCTGTCTGTATAGTATAGAATAATCTACCAAAGTGATACAGAGCATAAAAGAATACTGATATGTCTGGGTGCTGGTGACACACGCCTTTAATCCCAGCACTCAGGAGGCAGAGGCAGATGGATCTCTGTGAGTTTGAGGCCAGCCTGGTTTACAAGAGCTAGTTCCAGGACAGGTTCTAGAAACTACAGGGAAACCCTGTCTCGAAAAAAAAAAAAAAAAAAAAAAAAAAGAATTGTGGCTCAGCATCGACTGTGTTCAGGGAGTGGTGTGACCTGTAGTGCATACAAGTCTTTTGACAAGGGGGCTCGTGTTTTCACAGGTGTGGCCGTGTTATCTACAGGACATATAAATTGATTTGTACCAAATCTTCATTGTTGTTTTTGTTTTTGTTTTTGTTTTTTTTCGCATCACCAAAGCATGTTACTAATGTTGTATTTTGGTTTGTTTTACAGTGATCCTTTTCTGTATGGCTGCCCTAATATTTCCAATAGGATTTTACATCAATGAAGTCGGAGGTCAACCTTATAAGTTACCCAACAACACAGTAGTTGGGTCGTCATATGTACTTTTTGTCTTATCGATTTTCTTCACAATAGTAGGACTTCTCTTTGCTGGCAAAGTCTGTTTACCAGGCTGACGAATGTCTAAATGGCTTAACTTGCTTTTACTTTTAATTTTATTTTTTATTTCTAGAGGTTGGGAGGACAAAAAGAAGGCGTCTGGGCAGTCCTCTCATAGGAAGATGCTTAGATGAACCTGATGCTGAAAAGGAAAAAAAAATGTTTTGATTTGTTCTCACTATGCACTTTGGATTTTAAAAAAGAATGAGAGCCTTTTCCATAACCAAATACAATATTGACTAAATCTCCTGAGCATATTCAGGCAGGCAGTCTGCACTGTGATAGCGACCTAGTGAAGGAGAGTGCTTTATACTGAAAGCATGTGGCCCTTGTGACTCTGGTGATCTGTTTTTAATGTCTAATGATTCGTGGGGGGGGCCTAGTATTTATGAATCATGATGGACCAGAGGGGTGCTGGAGGTTCGTGTGGGGCTGGCCTCACCTCCTAAGACATTAGTGTTCTCAACTTCTTTGTCATGTTATGAGCCTTTGGCACTGCAATGGATTGCCGTTGCATTACTGCACCGAGAAGCCAATAGATCAAAACTTGTTTGCTAAAATGTATGTAAAAATTCTAAAACTCCCTAATCTCTGTGTACAAATGAAAAAAGAAAACACTAAGAAACAAGTTTGGGGTGGGTGGGGGAAATCTTCCTTATATTTATATAAATATATATATAATATATATATTTTGCTGATGCAGTATACAGTGTGTATATGTGTGTGTGTGTATGTGTGTGTACATTTTTATATGCACACATGCAAACAGTTCCTGGAAGAGAACTCTGAATGCTTGCTAGCAAAACACTGTGGTGTGCAACCTAGAACTCAATAGAAAAAAGCCATTTATCTGAAGGCTGCATAGTGGAGAGAGTCTTCAGTTTACCTCATTCTTTGTAGTAGCCCTTGATTTTGACAGGTTTCTGTAATAGGTACAAATAACTCCATACCTTTCTAGGTGCAATTTTAAGTTAAGCTAAAGATTCTTTCTAGGTTTAATTTATTTGTATATGATAGTAAAGGTAAGGTCATGTCAAACCTTATAGGTTGGGGAATCTGACACTGTTGAATGATTGGCAACTGTCATCTGTTGTATTATAGAGAATTGTTTTCCCCACTGGCACAGTCTTCTACATTCATAATGTGTTATATATGTTCAAGCACACAACTTCATGTAAACACAAGTTCACTAGCAAATATCTGGCTGCTTGGCCTATTTACAACACTAATTCTACTCTACCATAAAAATGGCATTTTATCTATAAGCATTGCTAATACATCTTTACCAAACACTTGAGCAATACACTATTTCCTTTATATGCTTCGCACCTTTGTTTGCTTGAAAAGCTAACACCCTTGCATTTGTTTCTAAGGCTGCATTAAATCCACGGCCTTAAGGGTTTTTCTAGAAGCAACAGTACAGCTTACCCTGAATTCATGAATATTTTAAAACACAGTCCGTTCTTCTCCACATGTCCATGTCTGTCAACACCTAGATTTTTCCTGGTGAACATTATCTAATGCCGTTTGAAGTTTGTCACAAGGAGGGTGTTTCATGGCAGTGGAGCCGAGTTTGTCCTCTCTATAGTGAATGGCAGTCTAGATGTTCCTGTTGGTGAACAGAACAGAGCCGCACGCAGCCCGGGCTTCATACAAGCCAGAGTGATTTCTAAGAAGCTTGATTATTCCTCAGAATAGTTTCTCAGAGGTGGAGTTGCCTCCTCAGAGACAGTCCAAAACGGAGCTTCTTCATTTCCTTCCCGCCAGCTTGTTCTCCTGTCTCACAGTATTAAGTTATGGATGAAAAGCCAGTGTTTGGGCTCACCCAGGAAGCCTGGAGGAGACCCTTCTGTGTGAAGCCTGTAAATGAGAGGAAGGACACTTCACCAAGTATTACATCCAGTCAGTTCTGAGGCCACCACTAGACATGTTTGTTGTGTGCACACTGTGGATTGTGCTCTGATGATCCCTCAGTCAGATGGGTCACTTTGAAGGAAAGCATTGGTAGTTGGCATTATACCACTGATATGAAGTATTAGCAACATACAGTTCAAATTAACTGACATGACCAAGAGCTTTTCTCTTTCAAAAGATGGGTTTTATTGTAAATAGTTTCTCAAGATATTTTTAACTGGATCATGAGCATGGGGAGAGAAAGTTTCTCAGCTGCTATGAATCCCCGCTGTTTACTCCTCTCACAGTGGGATTGCAGTTAAGATCATGAAATTTTAGGTTTTATTTGTATCTATTACCCAAACCATTAAATTGTCTTTAATTTTATCATTGTCTTGGAGGACCAGTGCATGACGAGCTGGTGGGGGAACATTTCTCTAGCCACTCAGCGCTCTAACCCAGGATTAGACCATCCCATCTAGTAGTGTGAGAAGTCCCGTCCTTGTAAACTCTCCCAGACCAAATGTTGCTGAAGTGGGCTCATCCGTATAATCTGTCCTCTAAGTGGAAGGACGCCCAGCTGCCAGCAGCTGCTTTCAAAAGGTCACTATGAGTACTACATAGCACAGTATTAATTTATAGCAGGAGTCATATCTTGTAAAATGTATATAAAACACTTATGGTGCAATCATTTGTCAAATTTTTGTCTGTTACATTGTCTTAGAGTGTACGCTCTTCTCATGCCTAAGAGTATCACTGTAAAATCTGCTGAAAACTATTTTTAGGTTTTATTTGCACAAGACTGAATTAGTTTGAGTTTTGGGGAAGCTCCTATTGAACAAACCTAAACATCTGTAAGATAAAAATCTCCAATTCATTAAAAGCAAACATTTCAGTACAATCCTTTCCAAAGGTAACCCATGTTCTGTGTTGTTCGTGTGTGGGTGTGACGTTGCCGACTCTTCATCTCTCACAAACCTAGTTTCTGTTCCATCTGTTTTGTTTTTGAAGGATGCCTTTTTTTTCCTTTGTAATGTTCTAGATGACCAAAACACATTGGTTTTTATCCTTTTGCCTACAGCTTTGATTTCTCTGTGTGGTGTTCTGTGAGTTCACTGTTTAATCTCTTCGGTGAAACAGCAGATAGCCCTGGTGACAGGCAATCTATTGATTTAGAAGAAAGGTCCTGAAAAGGTGTGGAAACTAACTTTGGATCTATTCTTAGCTATGATTTTGCATCATGGGCTTCGTTAGAAGAACGTGTTGCATTTATTTTGTCTTTATTAAAAGACTACTAGTCACCGGTTACTCTGGTTACAGTAACTGTTTTATCAACCCACTTTGATTTTCTTTTAAATTTTCACTCACAAGTCAAAACAGTAAGCTTTCAGAAAAATTTTGAAGGATAAAAATATATGAAGGAAAAAGGTGGTCTGTGTAGAATTACCTACACAGAGATTTTAGTTGTATTGCCTTGAGAGGTTTTAGTTTGTGGTCAAGATCTGTATATTATCCCAACTTTATTGAGAATTGTTTTCTAATTGGTTATAACATTTTTTCAATTAATAGTTTGAAAACAAATTGTTAATACGACTGTATAAAGTGAACATAATTTTCTTCACTTGTATTTTTGTTATTGAGCAAGTTTATCAAAATAAATTGTCTACTAAAGAAACTAAAAAGGCTTCTATTACTTTTAATAAGCTTTGATTTTAAATGTTTACTCCTAGGGATGTAGCTCTCCCAGGCCATGTGTTCAATCCCCAGCACTGAATAAACCAGGTGTCATGGTACTTGCCTGTAATTCTAGTGCCCAGGAAGTAGAGGCATGAGGATCAGAAGTTCAAGGTAATCCTCAGCTACGCGGGAAGTCTGAGGCCAGCCTGTCTTAAAGCCAACAGAACAGTCTCACAGCACTTGTGCACATCCACAGAGACCTGGCCTCTTGGGTGATGTTGTTGTTAGCACCGCATATGAGGAGCCCACTCTTCCACTCTCACTCCTCGCTCGTCTTTGACAAGAACAGTTGCAGTTTGGAAGAGTGTCCCCCATAGCCTCAGGTTCTCATAGTTTATTCAGATATTTGAATACTTGGTCCCTAGTTGGTGGCTGTCTGGGAAGTTTAAGAAGAGGTGTAGCCTCATGGAAGAATTATGTCTCTGGGGTGGGGATGGGTTTTGAGATTTCAAAGCCACATGCCATTCCCAGTTCTCTGTTCCAAGCTTGCAGTTCAAGAAGTAAACCCCCAGCTTCTGCTCCCGCTGTCATGCCTGCTGCCATGCTTCCCACCATGACTGTTACCCTCTGAAACCAAGCCAAACAAGCCCTTCCTTCCTTCGGTAAGTTGCTTTAGTCGTTACATTACAGCAACGGAAAAATAACAGTGCGCTTATTATTAATATTCCAAGACATGGATGGATTAGGCCAGTTTTTTAATAAAATAAATAATGTGCCCCTTTCTCTGGCACTTTTTCACATTGCTTAAATATTTAGTAGTAGTTGTATAAGACAGATTTATTCACCCATTAAAGCAACTCTATCCTCTTACATTGCCTTGTTTTTTGTTGAAATGTAGTTGAAGAACCAAAGATCTTTTGGGTCATCCATAATTGTTGTGGGGTAAAAGTTACTCTGAACATCTTAAGTCTGACCAGCTCACCTCCTACTTGACTTACTAATGTGGTTAGTGACTAGCAAGATGAACTTACTAGTTGGAATGCCACCTTAGGCTAACTGCTCTAATATCACTGTTTGGACCATCAGCAACGTCTGCCCCAAGTGCTATTATAAGGGCAGTTTTCACAAGTATAAGCTGACATAAAAGGATTTTCTTTTTAACAACAAAGTGTGTGTATGTGTGTTTAACAAAACAGCCCAAGGGGCTGAGAAGAGAGCTCAGTTGTTAAGAACAAGGGCACTAACTGCTTTTGCAGGGGACCTTTTGGTCCCCAGCACCCACACCGGGCAGCCAACCTGCAACTTCAAATCCAGGAGATCTGATGCCCTCTCCTGGCCTCCATGGGCACTGTACACGTGTGCATACTCACAGGCACACACATTTACAAAAATTAAAACCCTTTTTAAAGCCAGGAGTATCGAACATGATAAGTACCCACTCATAACCCACCTTCCTGAGAACCATTGTTAATAGCTTAGTGAGTATTCTTTTTTCTTTTAAAAAGTTTATTTTTAAATAGTTATTCTTAGATAGTTTCTTACATATATACAGTATGTCTTGATCCTGCCCACTTCTAATTCCTCCCAGGTAACCCTCCCACCTTCATATCTTTGTAAATTTTTCTTGCAGCCCATCAAGTCCAGTCACTGCTGCCTAGGTCACAAGGGCAACCTACCAGCAGTCACACCCCTGCTGAAAATTGCTACCCATCCCTCACAACCATCAATTGCCAGTAACTCCTCAGCTAAGATAAAGGGATTTTATTTCCACAGATATATTCACCTCATGATTTATTGGGTATTGCAACAGGCATTTTACAGCTGTTCATCTTAATAAGGTGATTTATTTTTTGTTTTCTTTTGGTTGGTTGCTTGGTTTGGGTTTTGGCGGGTAGGTGATTGTTGTTTTTTTTTGTTTGTTTGTTTGTTTTGTTTTGTTTTGTAGCCCTGACTATCCTAGAACTCACTCTGTAGACCAGGCTGGCCTCCAACTAAGAGATCAGCCTGCCTCTGCCTCCCAAGTACTGGAGTTAAAGTTGTACATCACTACTTCCATATAAGAGATAATGTTTTACACAAACACACATGCACACATCTACCAGGACTTTTCTAGGTGGCATTCCATCTTATAAATAATACTTGTGTGGACACATAATTTCCTCTGCAGGTTATTTCTCCCTTGAGAGATTTGGGAGGGCTTTTGTTGTTCTTGAGTGATTTTGAGGCTTTTCGTCTGAGCTAGTGAGAGCTCACTGACTTTGGACTGATAGGGGGAAACCTGCATAGGACCAGACTAGGCCCACTGAATGTGGGGAACAGTTGTGAGGCTTGGGCAGTCTGTGGAGCCACTGGCAGCGGGACCAGAATTTATCCCTAGTGCTTGAATTGGCACATTCTCTTTGGAGGAATACCTTGTTCAGCCTAGGTATAGGAGGGAGGGCCTTGGTCTTGCCTCAAAGAGAAGTGTCAGACTTTGGTGATTCCCCTTGGGAAGCCTTACCCTTTCTGAGGAGTGAATGGGGGGGGGGGGCTAGGGAGGAAGGGTGAAGCTGGAGGAGGGGAGGGAGTGGGAACAGATGTTGTAATTTAGAAAAAGTGGCATGAGAAAGACACCATGCAACAGAGCTCAGGTGGAGAGGTTTTTATTGGGAGAAAGTCAATGGGAAAATGGGGGAAGGAAGAGGGGAGACTGGCCTCTGGGGACATAAGAAAAAGGGGTCAGATGGACAGGCAGATGGAGACAGAGGGATGGGAGGTGGGCAGGGCCCTTAAAAGGGACCGTGGTGAATGTGCACAGGAGGTGCTCTTAGTGTCTGCAGCAGAGGATGGACAACCCAAGTATTGCGGAGCTCACCGACCCTATCCACCTGCCCCACCCTCAACAGATCTGCTCTCTCCTTCACTGGTAGCTTTGCCTTCCATTCAGAATTGTCAGTCTGGTCTCTGGTGGGGCTGCTGTATAGAGGCTTGAGTACTAACATGCCTCCCTTTTTATTTATTATATAAAGGTGAGGAATTAGAAAGGGGTAGCAGGTGAGGTAGGGATGAGGACGCCATATATATTCTCAGGACTACTTCCTGCTGATTTGGGCATTGTTCATCTTTGGGGGACCTGGGAAAGCTGGAGTGCTGGCCACATCCTGGAGTAGCTAACTGTTTTCACTTCACTGTTCATGCTCTGTGGTACAATCAAGTGCCGCTTGGGCCTGGCAAATGCTGTCCAACGTGGATCCAAGTCGACTCCCGAGGGCTTAAAGCACCTGATCCTTTCCCATCGCCACAGCATCACCTGGACATGTTTGATGGTCCTTGCACCTCCAGCTCTACAGCCAGCAGCTGGTAGTCCTCCTGCAACACTAGCTGATTAGAAGTGGTCAGGGGTCTCCAGAAACATCCCATTGGGAGCAAGGAGGTATCAGAAGACCCAAGGGTCTGCAAATCCCTAGTGTCCCAGGAATTCAGAGAGGGTCAGTTTGGAGATAGGCACAGGCCCGTCCAGAGGGTCGTCACCCAAAGGGTGGGGACCAAGGGCTCTGAGCCTGAGACACACAGTCACCTGGTAACAGGACTTCGAGAAAAGCCAGAAGGTGAGGAGAAGACTGTGCTTGAGAAAGGAAGCCTCACATCCAGGGGAAAGGTCAGAGGCGGGTAGCCCCACCAGAGACCCAACTGACAATATGGAATGGAAGACGGAGCCACCTGTGAACAAGAAAGCAGATTGGTTGCAGGTGGAAAAGAGCAGATCTGTTGGGGGTGGAGCAGGTGGGTAGGGTGAAGTGATTACCTTTCAGTGAGCTCTGCTATTGAGCAAACATGCCACAGAGATCAGGATAGCTGGCAGAATGTTGCAAAGGTCCTGTAAAATATCACGATATAAAGTGCTAGGAAGCAGATTTTCTGCTAGACTTATTCCCATGAGTCAAGCAGAACAAGATCCAATGGCTTTTTAATCAAGCAAGGATCGCTAGGAAGGCACAAGCTGCCTGGTGATCAGTCAAAGGGGGTCTGAGAAATGCAACTGGCACAGACCACCCAGTGGGTCGTCAGGCAAAGGGCGAGGGCCAAGGGCTCTGAGCCCAAAAGAGTCATGGTTGCCTGGTACCAGTACTTAATGAAGCCAAAAGGCAAGAAAACACATCCGAGAGACTAGACGATCCCTCACTCTTGCGAAAGAGCCAAAAATGGAGAAAGGGGAGGGGCTCACCAATCGTGCCGGTTTTGGATGGAGGGACCAGCGATCCTGGGAAGTGAGGCTGTCACGTGGACCGGGTTCCTGGATTCTGGCGTGCCTTAAATTGCCTGTGGGCAGAAAGAAACTCCAGAAGACCCTTTCCCGATCAGGGAACCAATGTTGTAACTTAGAAAAAGCAGCGGGCAGAGAAAGAGACCATGTGACAGTTCGGGTTTTGGGGGGGTTTTTGTTTTAATTGGGGGAAATTGGATAGGGGAGGGAAGACCAGCCTCTGGGTACAGAAGAGAAACGGGGAGGGAGGGAGGGAGGAAGGGATGGGAGGTGAACAGGGGCCTTAAAAAGGAACGTAGTGAATGTGCACGGGTGTTGCTCTTAGTGTCTGTGGCTGAAGACATATACCCCAAAGTCAGGCCAGTATAGATGCTTGAATACTAAAAACAGGGATAGCTATGTAAAATGAGAAAAGATTGTATTTTTAAAAATTCTTAATAAAAACAAAGAACGCTGCTGTAAATTCCAATTACAAAACAATTTACCAAATACCAAAATAACTTTACAGTCTACCTGTCTATTAAGGCAGTTCATATTTTACAGAGTGCTGTGGCTGAATACTGGTACTCAGGATGTTTAGGGAAAGAATCGCATTAAATTATGCAGTTTGTTTTTTCTGTGTCACCTTTACCCTCTCCTGCGCAGTAAGACGAGGGCCTCTCTAGGCTGAAAACTGAGGGTCAGAACAATGAAAGTTGTCCGAGCTCTATAAAAGTAGTAATTGGTATAAATCTGGGTTTCCCATCCAGGTTCCCTGACTTCAGATTTAGGACTCCTGCTGTCTCGCATTGCCAGTTTGGCTAGTCTAAAGGAAGCAAAAATAGCTTGTCCCAGTTGCATGATTCCTTGGCTCTAGCATCAGAAGCTAAATCTATGGCTTGTCTCTAGATGCAGGATGCAGAGAACCACAAAAGTTGGCCCCCATGAAGCAGCTGCTCCCTACTAAGAGCACCTGGTGAATATTGTCTACTTTGTAAAAGAAAAATAGAATAATATGCTCAAATTGTCTTTAGTATCTCATTATCTGTTTCTTGCCAAGGCTTCTCTTTGCAGTCACTGTTCGGTGGTATTATACAATGCTGACACCCTTAATTGGTGAAGCTAAATAAGACCACCCATTGGTTTCTAGGGCTTTTTCAGGATTTGAACCCCCAGGAAAATATCTTAAAACCGGTTGCTCCTATTTGTAGAACTCCGCCGGTTCCATGCCGCGCTCCACTCACTATGCGTTACAGGAACTAGGCTGAAAATTTAAAACACACAAACAGAGACAGACAGACAGGAGGGACCACGGGGACATCCTTGATACAAGAATGCCCACTTTGTGCTCAGGGACAGCTTATACAGAGCTCAGGTCGTGCCCTAGTTCTCAGGATCTTTCAGCTGCAGCCCCACCAGCCTGCGATCAAGGTCTCATGCTCAGAGAAGCTGCAGGCTGCTCAGAGCAGAGGAAAACAAGTTGTTTACAAGAAAGTCAGGGTCTGGTGGTCTTCAGTCCCCAACACCCGTTGTCCTGCAAGGGCACTTAAAAATTAACCACATCCTTCTTCCCTAGAGGTGGGCGTGCATTCATTCCTGTGGTATACAAATCATGCTGACATCCCTGGATTTCTGAACTCTTTGTCGTCTGTCCACACATATTGATGAGGCTTCAGTTGACCCATGCCGGGTCGTGCAGTGTCTTTCTTGTGCCCAACCCACACATGGGGTGTGACAAACTAGTGCCAGGAACTCCCATGACTCTGGACCGTCCCTTGTACCCCGAGGACTCATCTTCGGTCTTCCCATCTCACAAAGGGGTAGAGCATGCCTCTACCCCTTCTCATTTTCATATTCTTGTTTCTCGGTGCCTTCTGGAGAACTTCCTCTGCCTATGGCTTCCCTCAGAGATGTTTGAACCTCATAGTTAAAAAGCAGAGAAGAAAGAAGGAAGAGTTGGCTCTAGTTAAGGGCACTTGCTGTGCAGCCATGAGGACCTGAGCTCAGTTCTCAGCACCCAGGAAACAAGCCAAGTGTGCTGTCATGTGTGCCTGGAACCCTAGCACTGTGGGGGACAGACAGAAGGACTGCTAGGCCATGTTGGCTGCCAGCCTAGCCAAAAAAAAAAAAAAAATGAGGTTTGGGTTCAAGCGCAGACCTTACCTTAAAGGAAGACAGTAGAGAGTGGTAGAGGAAGACAGGACATGTGTGCATGTCCACCTGGCTGCAGAGCTGGATCACAGCCTCTCTGACAATACAGTCAGTCGTACGGTTGGTTCAGGAAGCATGATGGTATGGACCAAGGAGCCAGACTTGGGACTGAGCTGGATCTCCTGGGAAGAAAGCTCTTTCACTGCTGCTAAGTTGGTGGGGGAGAAATTGGTGCCACTGTATCCAGATTTTCCAGGCACACCCGAGGAGCCTGCCTGAGAATTGAGCCATCACAGAAGAAAGGGAACTGAGGCTTCAAGATGTTTTTGTTAGCCTCATAGTAGCCAAAGCCAGAGCTATCTGGACTTCTGTGTTACTTACACAAATATGTCCCCACCCCCAGCAGTTTGCGTTAGGTTCTGTCTCTTAATCGAAAGGGTCTTGATGTGCTCCCACCTTCCCCTTGACATTAAGGACGTTCTTCACTTCCCCTCCCTTAGCATGTCACTCTTTTAGCAGCTCTGGCTTTTAAAAAAACGATTGAGGGCTGGAGAGATGGCTCAGCGGTTAAGAGCACTGACTGTTCTTCCTGAGGTCCTGAGTTCAATTCCCAGCAAGCACATGGTGAATCACAACCATCTGTAATGGGATCTGGTGCCCTCTTCTGGCATGCAAACAGAACACTCATACATAAAAAGTACACAAAATTTTCTAAAGCAACTGACCTCATGCAGCTGCTTAACCCCACAAAAAGTATCTCTTCTTCAGCTTGAAATAAATATATCCCACCATAGTGTGGGAATAACGTTACCAGGTAAGAGCCTTAAAAGAAAGACCAGAGATGGATAAATGGATTCTGATCAGCTCACAAGAACTAATGGTAAGGAAATAGATACTCCTACCTGGGCAGTGATGCATGCTTCAGTCCCAGCACTTGGGAGGCAGAGGCAGGCAGGTCTCAGTTCGAGGCCAGCCTGGTCTACAGAGTGAGTTCCAGGACAGCCAGGGCTGTACAGAAAAATCTCCCCACCAAAAGAAAAGAAGAGAAAGCAACAGGAGTTCTCAGTGTTGGATTTTACTTGAAATGTTAAAAAAAAAAAAAACTGAATCTTAGAAGCAAGGGACATGAAAAGTAGATTACCTTATGTTTCAAACTATGATGCTGCAAACTTAGTTAGCTTCCACCCAGGGTTTTTCTTTTTTTCCTCCTGCATGCCCACCCCACTCCCAGCATTTTGAGACAGGGTCTCACTGTGTACAAGCTGGCCTTGAACTTGAAATTCTGTAGCCTTGGCCTCCACCTAGGATTCTTCTGAAGATGGGTGGATGGGCCCTCTCCTCTGTCCTGGTCATAGCCCTCTGGGTGCTCATGGCTCTGTGAGTTCCTGATTTTTTCTGACCTGCCCCTCACCTGCCTTGTTGGTGTCAACAGAGTGCTGCATGCCCTAAATTTACACAGGGTGTTTGGAACCCAGAGAACCTTACAATCACTCAACAGCTTCTGTTTGGGAAGTTTGGTTGTTGCTGACCCAGCGGAACACCTGAAAGGTAAGTCCCCAAGTAGCAGGAGTTCCAACTTCCGAAGTGAAAGGACCCAGGAATGAAGACCGATTACGGAGAGACTGGGATCAAAGAGCTTAGCTACTTACTAGCTGCTGGACATGGGGTAAACCCCTTCATCTCCGTCTGCCTCTGTAGAAGGACTCAGAGGCGGCTGACACCGTGTGCCAAGCGCTGGTTACATCATAATCGCTTGAGGCCCTTGTTAAAGGGCCCGTTGCCACACTGTAGCACAGTTCTGGGCCACTCTCCTAAATGAGATCGGAAAAGCCAGGTGATTCCTCTGAGTCCCTGGCTTTAGGAGCTGCGGGAGTGAATAACCTCACAGCACCTCACCCGGGAGTCACTGGCCTGCTGTCCATAGCTGACTGCGGGTGGGGCTGGGCCTGGTGTGGGCGGAGACTGCCAAATCTCTCTCCCTGGGCTTGCTCCAGTTCCCCGGGGAGAATTGAAGAGGAAAGCTTCCGGTGTATCTTTCTTCCAGTCCTACCACAAGAAGGCAGCAGGGCTCTACCGGCCTAAACCATAGACTGGACTGACCCAGAGGGGAAGAAATGCAGGTTAACCTGCCAGGGAAGCTTGCAACAGCCTAGCAGCCCCTTCTTCCCTGGGGTGAGCAAGCTCTTTGCCATTCCTGGCCCCAAGCTGCCGAGGTGCAGCCTGTTACCTTGGAGACAGCTAACACTTATCTCACAAGCAAGTGGCACCGTAGAGTTGTTTGGAGGAGCTTGGAGCAAGGTGAAGTGGGAGTCAGGAGAAGAGGCGTCCTGCTGTGCCTTCTCCCAAAGATGAGTACATAAATGAAACGCAGAAATGCAGGTGAGTGTCACAAGGGTTGGCAAGCAGAAAGAGAGAGTGGTTGTTGGTTACGCATTAGCCAAATGGGAAAGATTGGTGTACTAGGTGCTGGGGCTCTGGCAGATGCCAATGCATCTGGGTATGTGTGAGTGCAGGGAAAGCAGGGCTTTCGGGGTTTCCACTGTGGGGCTTGGGGTAACAAATCGGATTCTGGGGTTTCTTGGCAGCCCGCGGGAATAAAGGGTGTTTATGGAAACAAGCATGGCTTAAGGATGCTAGGGAACAGGAACGTGTGTAAGCAGCAGCTGCCAGGGAGCAGAAAAGGGTGAATGGGGAGGAGACAAACAAGGAATGGATTCTGAAGGAATGGCAGACCTTGGGTTTCCGCACTTGAAAAACAAGCCCTGGGCACTGGAGAGGGGCCTCAGCAGGTAAGAGCACTGGCTGCTCTTCCAGAGGACCCAGGTTCAGTTCCCAGCACCCACATGGAAGCTCACAACTGTAACTCCAGTTCCAGGGGTCCACTGCCCTCTTCTGATCTCCTTCAGGACCAGACACACACATACAGGGCAAGCAAAATGATCAAACCAATCAAATAAATCTTTTTTAAAAATTAAACCATACGAGCTGGGTGGTGGTGACACATACCTGTAATCCCAGCACTCAGGAGGCAGAGGCAGGTGGATCTCTTGAGTTCAAGGCCAGCCTGATCATCTATATAGTGAGTTCCAGGACAGCCAGAACTGTTACACCGAGAAACCCTGTCTTGAAAACAAAGAAGCAAATTAAATCATATGCATAAAGTAAAAGTAAACATTTAAATCTGCATCAATAGCAAAACAAGCTCTGAGCCAATAAGATTGCTCAGCAGATAAAGGCTTTTGCCACCAACCCGACAACCTAAGATTGATTCCTGGGACCCACATGGTGGAAGGAAAGAACTCCAAGTTGTCCCTTGACTGCAGGTACACTGGCATGTACGTGCAGGTACACACACATTCACACACACACACACACACACACACCTGTACACATTCGTATACACTAAATAAAAACATAGATAAGTGTAAAAATGTCAGCCCTCCGGACAGCCTCTCATGAATAAATATTTGGGAGCATCCTAGCTTCAGCTGTTAACCACCTGGGAAGTTGGCCCCAGGCCTTCTTTTATACAGTAACAATGTGCTTTGACCAAAATGCTAATCTGCCCAAGGGATCAGTTCAAAGACTCTCCTCTGCCCCCCCTCCCCGCAGTCACACAGGGCAGTGCATCCTCAGTGCACTCCTGCTGAACTCCACCCCTGCAGTGAAGACGTCACAGTGACTGGAAAATGGATGCTGAGACTGATTGGAACCCCAGACAACAGCCTGTGCTGGAGGAGAAAAGGGTAGATGCTGACAGGGGGAGGCCCCGCACCTGCAGAGATAGGGTAGATGCTGACAGGGGGAGACCCCGCACCTGCAGAGATAGGGTAGATGCTGACAGGGGGAGGCCCCGCACCTGCAGAGATAGGGTAGATGCTGACAGGGGGAGGCCCCGCACCTGCAGAGATAGGCTAGATGCTGACAGGGGGAGGCCCCGCACCTGCAGAGATAGGGTAGATGCTGACAGGGGGAGACCCCGCACCTGCAGAGAGAGCGTAGATGCGGAATGGGGGAGATCCCACACCCACGGAGAGAGGGACAGGCACTTCCATCAGGCTGTCAAGAGCAGCTCTAGGTCCCCAGGAGTTATGAGGATAGATAGCATTATTTTATTTTATTTTTTATTTTTATTTTTCCTAACACAGGGTCTCACAATATAGCTCTGACTGTCTTGGAACTCACTATATAAACCAGGCTATCCTCTAATTCACAGATACCTGCCTGCCTATGCCCACCAATTGGTGGGATTAAAGACATGTGCCCCTATGTCCAATGAGAATAGCATTTTTTAAAGTTTTTTCCTCATGGATTAAAGATGTTTCTCATAAAAAGTACACTTCAGTGGCCAGTTTGTCCTGGGGGGCATCCTGACATTCTCCTGTATCTGGTGGGTTTTCTCCCTTGGTAAGATTTAGAGCAAAGAGACAGCACATTACATGCACTGACAACAGGCAGCAGGCTCTGTAGATTAAGGGTGAGAACAGAGGTGCTCAGCAGGTAAGAGCACTGGCTGCTCTTCCAGAGGACCCTGGTTCAGTTCCCAGCACCCATATGGAAGCTCACAACTGTAACTCCAGTTCCAAGGGTCCACTGTCCTCTTCTGACCCCTTTCAGGACCAGGCGCACACATACAGGGCAAGCAAAATGCTCAAACGAATAAAATAAATCTTTGTAAAAATTAAAGTGCGTGAGCCCCAAGCCCACTCCCTAGGGCCGTGCTACTCTTTACCCAATTGAGCTTTGTTGAGCGGCTGCTGCACGCTGGGCACCGTTTACGCACAAGAGTCCTAGTGGTGAACATTTCAGCGCTCCTGCCCTCAAGTGTCTCCAGGGGGAGAAACGGAGCAGACAGTAAACACGGAGAAGGTGAGATGCAGACACAGGCTACAGAAAAGAGAGCGACATTGCAGCGGTGTGCGGCTCCAGTTGGGGGCTCAGACAAGCCTACGGGAAGGCAGCGCTCTCTGGCCCCCAAAAAGGCACACTACAGAAGTACAAGGGGCGAGTGACTGCTCCCAACCCAACACTGAAGTGCTCCAAGGTGCAGCTCATGGTTTAGCAACTGCGCCGGTTTGCTCTTATCAGCCTGTCACAAACTCGAGTCGTCTGGGAAAGGGAGACCTTGTGAGAAAATACCTCAATCGCGTTCTTGATTAAATGACGTAAAAGGGCCCAGCCCACTGTAGGTGGTGCCACCTCTGGGCAGGTGGTTCTGGACTGGATCAGGAAGCAGCCGGAACAGGAAGCTATGGGGAGCTTCCTGTTCACTGCCCCTGCTTCAGTTCCCACCTCTGGATTCCTGCTTTGGCTTCCCTGGAGGATGGGCTGGAACAAGCAAAGCTGAAACAAACCCTTTCCTCCCTCAGCTTGGTTTTGGTCGGGGTTTTGTTCGTTTGTATGAAAAAAAGATTACTTTTCTCTTTTATTAAACAGATTCTTTTCTCGTACAGTATAGTCTGAACAGTTTCCCTCCCTCTATTCATCCATCTACCTCCCTCCCCCCACCGGCTTTTGACAGTGGAGTCAGTGGGCAGGGTGGTGAGTACAATTCCCATCCAGTTCTCAGCTGAAAAACCAAAAGTTCCGGGCTCTTTCTAACACTACTTTGGTAGCTTTGTGTGGTCAGACCTCCATTTGCCCACAAGTCACCCAGAATCCAGAGGGTTAGGTCTGTTAAATTCACTGAAAACTGTTAATCACTCCCCAAGGAAAAGGGACCAAGACCCCGGGGTTGCAGGTGCCGGTGTTCTGGGAGGTTTTCCCCCTCCGTGCCATGGAAATGATCTCCAAGGAAATCTAGCTGAGGAGAAGCCGCTTTGTCCTGGTGCTTCCCTGAAAACAAGCAACCGCTAAGTGAAAGCCACAGAACAGAAAGGAACTAACAGCTGCCAGCTGGCATAAGCTAAGGAGCCCTGAGTTCACGGTGATGCGGCAGCCCTGTTCAGCCTCTCGCTGCCTATGTCTTAGAGTTTGGTGGGGAGGGAGGGATGCCAGTGACAGACATGTTAATGAGCCAGCGTGCTCACTGGGGAAGGGAGGGAATTGAAATGAGTCGTCTATCTCACAGGGCCTAAAAGTAGACAGTGAGTGAGTTCTACAAGTTCCTGGGATAAATAGAAATCCAAGAAGCAAGACCCGCCCTGTCCCTTCTGTCCTTGTCTTTTCCCTGGAGATGGTGCCACACACCTGTAACCCCAGCACTCACAAGACTGAGGCAGGAAAACCTGCACTTTCAAAACCATGACTTGTCACCTGACTATTTCCTAAACAACAAACACAATTCTTGTCTCATCTTCCACTCTTATGCAGTGTACGGTATAAAGGGAACGGTGCCCGATTGTTTGTTTTGCTTTGGTTGGTTGGTTGGTTGGGTTTTTGTTTGCTTGTTTTTCGAGACAAGATTTCTCTGTGTAGTCCTGACTGTCCTGGAACTCTCTAGACCAGGCTGGCCTTGAACTCACAGAGATCAGCCTACCTCTGCCTCCCAAGTGCTAGGATTAAAGATGTGTGCCAACACCATCCAGCTACAATGCTGGTTTTCAAATGTCATACTAGTGATTGTGAGCCCAAGCTAAAATGAATGTCCTCAAAGGGAGGGTCAAAGGTGTATGACAATCCACATAGAAGGAAGGATCCTGAGCCAGAAAGGAAGAGTGGAGAGTTCCTTAGAGGCCGTGGTGGCTCAGCTGAAACATCAAAGGCAAGGAATGTGTGGGGACAGGAGAATGTTCTGGAGTGCAGGCAAAAACAGGTGAAAAGGTCCCATGGTTAAAGGAACTGTACGTCATTGTAGGACCTCCCATGGCCATGGTGGGAGAGCAGTGACGGGTTGGGAGCTCTGGAGAGGTCAGTGGCCAGCAGCTCAACTATGTGGGGTCTGGAAAGCCATCTTAAGGGTGTTACACTCCACCTAGAAATAGAGGAAAGCCTTTGGACAGTGAAAATGGGTGCTAACAGTGAATTCATAAGCTTTTGTTTGTTTTGTTTTTGATTTACGAGACAGGTTTTCTCTGTGTAATGAGACCTCTATCAGCTAGGTTGTGGTGGTGCACACCTTTAATCTCAACACTCAAAAGGGAGAGGCAAGCAGATCTCTGAGTTTAAGGCTAGCCTGGTCTACAGAGCAAGTTCCAGGACAGCCAGGGCTACTCAGAGAAACCTTGTTTCAAACAAACAAAAAGCCCTCTACCTAATAAAGTGAATCAATTGGGTAGGCAACCTGAGGGGGCGCAGCCAGGCCAGTCACAGTACCCTGCAGCTACCTGTGACCCGGACGTCAGAGGACTTCCACTGCTCGGAGAACACCACAGACTAGGAGGCAAAAAGAGCATGGGAGGTGGGGAAGGTTGTGGAGGATTTTCTCTCAGGTGTGACATGGCTATTGCAACTCTTGAACGCCGCAAATGCAGTTATTAGTACAAGACTCCACAAGCTTGGGCCCCTCAGCTCCGTAAGGTGCCCCTGCTCCTGAGCAACTCTGATTAAACACACTGGGTCATCAGAATTGTATGTGTGGGGGGGGGGAAGATGAAGAAAAAATAAAGGCAAATAGGAGGCAGAGGCAGGCAGATCTCTGTGAGTTTGAGGCCAGTCTGGTCTACAAAACGAGTTCCAGGACAGCCAGGGCTGTTGCACAGAGAAACCCTGTTTCAAGAGAAACCTTAATTAATTAAAATAAAGACAAGACTGGTCAGAGATTGGGGGGAACCTCTGACAGTTTCAAGCAGAAAGGGGAAGATAAATACCAAAGTACATTATATAACTGGGTATGGTAGCTCATGTCTTTAATCCCAGCACTCAGGTGGATCTTTGTGAGTTTAAAGCCAGCCTGGTCTATATGGTGAGTTCCAAGACAACCAGGGCTGCACAGTGAGACCCTGTCTCAAAAAACCAAAACAAATTATGTACATGTGCAAAACTGTCAAAATCAAACCCATTATCATATGTAACTAATACATATGATTGAAAACCTGTGAAAACAGTTGGGAGGGGCAGAAAATGCCTAGGGACACCAGAGTGGATGGAGACATTTGGGAGACGTAAGATTAATGAGATTAGAGAATGGATTACATATCTGGAAGAATGAGCGTCAAGAACAGGTTGAAGGTTTTGACTCAAAGATGGTGGCTTCTCTAAGCCAGAGAACTGGAGAAGGGGACAGGTCTATATGGAATGTTACAGCTTCCATCTTGGGTGAGGCAAGTTTGAATTCTCCAGCAGAAAGAACCAGTGCCAGCGAACACTGGATTCAAGATACGGCTCCCAACTAAGAGGGAATGCAAGATGGCTTCTTCTGAGCTGCTGTGAGTGACCATGGCCCAGGAACAAAATTCCTGTGTGTAAGTGTGTAGTGAGGAGCTGCAGGCTGCATTCCCGCCTGGCTCCCCGCCGCCTGGCTAGTTTATGCCCCAAAATAATTACACGGAAACTGTATTCTTTTAAACACTGCCTGGCCCATTAGTTTCAGCCTCTTATTAGCTAATTCTCACATATCTTGCTTTAACCCATATCTAATAATCTATGTAGCACCACGAGGTGGTGGCTTATCAGAAAGATTCTAGCTTATGTCCATCTTGGGCTGGAGCTTCATCGCATCTGGTTCAGAGAGGAGAGGCATGGCGATTGCCCGAGGCGTCTGCCTCACTCCCAGCAACCTGTTCTGTCTACTCCACCCATCTAAATCCTGCCCTATCAAAAAGCCAAGGCAGTTTCTTTATTAACCAATGAGAGTCCTCCATCATAAGTGGTGTGTGAACTTTCATAATCAAAGAATAAGAGTCTTGAGCTAAGGCATTTTACAATGATACTGGTCCATCAGGTAGGTTACAAGTCCGTGAGGGAAACCTATACATGTTATCAGATAACAGTCTTAGGTTTAGGTTTTTGGAAGCTGTGTTAATCCCACCAAATAAGAGTAAAGGCCATTACCCAAATTAGCCAAATTTATATCAAACTTTATTATATATACACAATATTGCTGGGCCGGTGACTGTCTCTCCATAACTGTGGGATTGAGAGGTCGGCCCCAAACATAGAAGTCGAGTTTTGTAGCCCCAAAACTGCAAGGCTTGGGGGTTTCCAAGGGTTGAGATTTTCAGAGGAATTTAGTTACATAGGAATATGGCAGAACATCTCAAAATTATTTGGCAGATATTTTTATTTTATCAGGGTAGAGGTCAGAATATAGTCAGGGATTGAGTCAGATTCCAGAAAAATGGGTCAAGACATGATGCGAACTTTTTACAGAAAACAGGAATGACTTATCTTGACCTTGTAACAAGATGGCTTCTAATCTTTTTTTTTTTTTCTTTTTTCTTTTTTTTTGGTTTTCGAGACAGGGTTTCTCTGTAGCTTTTTTAGAGCCTGTCCTGGAACTAGCTCTTGTAGACCAGGCTGGCCTCGAACTCACAGAGATCCGCCTGCCTCTGCCTCCCGAGTGCTGGGATTAAAGGCGTGCGCCACCAGGCTTCTAATCTTAAAATGGAGTTAGGTTAGTTCATCAGCTAGGAGTCTCTTAATACATTCTAAAGGGTTTGCCTGGCAGTTCAAAGAATGTTAGATCAGACACAGCAGTGGAGAATTAAATGAACTAAAGACTGCCCCCAAATAATTTGATTTTAAATCTCAACCATTCTAATTCTCCACAGTCACAAAGTTCTGATCAATCTGCCCTGGAAAGTCTCCTAACAAGGGTGTGGCTTGGGGGATGAGGGATGGGAGCAGGGGATGGGGCTAGTGGGGAGGAGTGGCTCTTTAGTTCAGAATACAAATCTGGAATCATAGATGTCTGAGTTCTTGATGTACAAGTGACAGTCGCTGAGGGTGGCTACTGTTCAAATCTTAAGCCTGTGTAAGATTACCCCGAAAGAGCAAAGGCAAGAGAAGATTCTCCTCATTAGTTTTATGTCTGCACAGCACAAACTAGAATCATCTAGGAAGGACTCTAAACTGAGGAAAGCCCCCTTAAGATCTGCCTAAAGGCAAATCTGTAGTATGGGCAGGGGATCCTATATAGTATAAGACAGCAGGCTGAACAAGCCGTGGGGATCCAGCCAGTAAGCAGTGTCCCTCCATGGCCTCTGCTTTAGTTCCTACTTCCAGGTTCCTGCCTTGACTTCCTGCCCTGACTTTCCTCAGTGATGGATTATGATCTGAGAGTTGTAAAAAGAAATAACCCTTTCCTCCCCAGGCTGCTTTTGGTCGTGGTGTTGTATCACAGCAATAGGACCTCTATAACAGGGATGGTGTGCACTGTTTAGTCTCAGAGAACATCACTTAGGAGGGACAGAGAGAGATGAGCCTGGGAGTGGGACAGGGACGGAGTGAAGATGCTCCAGAGAAGGGCTCCACTGAAGCCATGAGATGGAATGGCCACCCACCCACTTTCCTGTGTGTATCTTTCTGGTCTGAGCACACATGCTCAGCCCTCCATTCTGAAGCCCAAATTCCCTGAGAAAGGATCTGTTTGCTCAGCCTTAGTTAACTCTCCCCATCACTCCCTTACTAAGCAAATGCCCTGTAGGCTCGCCTAGAGCCGGATCTTATGGAGTCATTTTCTCCATTGAGGTTCCCTCCTCTCAAATAACTTTAGCTCCTGTCAAGTCGACATCAAACTATCCAGCAGGCAGTCCAACTGTAGTTTGCACCCTGTAGGGATTCACTCTTTGAGCACAGAGCATGGCTTCCTCTGGATGCTTCCCCTTCCTCCCTCTTGAAATCCCTGTATTTTGGCCCAGCAGTCTTGAGTCCCATCCCTGTAGAGGCTGAGCTCTTCCCATGCAGGATCTTCCAGCTCCTCCAGCTTTTAGCATGCTCCATCCTTCCAGAAGGTCTGAGTTCAGAAGACACCCTCCTTGAAGGATCCTATTCCTGATGGCTTGTTCTTTCCTTTGTAGCATTTGCTAGTTTGTAACTACTGCTTTTTTAAAAGTAATTTTAATGGATATGAAATTATGTCACTTTCCCCTTCCCTTTCCCACCTCTAGCCCCTCAGCTATCACCCATCCAACCCTTTCCATGTCCCCATCAAGTTGACAGCCATTTTTCTTTTATTATTATTGGTGTGCATGTGCATCTGTGTGCAAATATATAAATACAACTGACTGAATCTGGTTTCGGTGTGTGTGTATGGTTTCAGGTCTGACTCCACATTGGCTAGCCAAAAAGGAGGCTCATCCCTGTAACTGTTAGCTTTCTGATATTAATTTATTTGTGTGTGAATGTGTATGTACGCATACTAATATGCATGTATGCATATCAGTGCACATGCATGTGGAGGTCAGAGGACAACTTTCAGGAGTCTGATCTCTCCTCCCATGTATGTTCTGAAAATTGAACTCAGGTTGTCAGGCTTGGTGGCTAATCCTCTACCCGCTGGGCCATCTCAGCCCGCTACTAATGCTTTTAATAGCAACTTCCTCATCAAGAATACAAGCTCTGGGACTGGAGAGATAATGCAAAGTTTAAATACACTCGTTGCTGTTACAGTATATGGGTTCAGTGCCCAGCAGCCACATACAGCCTGCAATCACCTGTAATTCTAGTTGTTGGGAATCCAGGCCTCGGTGGGCACCAGGGATGCATGCAGGTCACCTGTGTTTGTGCAGGCAAAACACTCAGACACACAAAGTAAATCTTTTTTTTTTCTTTTGAAATAGAAACTGCAAGGATAAAGGCAATGTCTATCTCCGTGATTTTCAACTGGGAACAATTGTGACCCCAGGGGACATGCCTAGGGCACTTGGGGTCACAATTGTCAAAATGAAGGCAACAAAGTGCAGTTGGCTGGTAGAGACCAGAGATGTCATCGAACACCCTTTGGTGCACAGGGCAGCCCCACAACAGAGCTGTTCACCCAGATACCAGAAATACCAAGGGTAGCTGACCATGGTGGCACATGCCTTTAATCCCAGCATTCAGGAGGCAGAGGTAGACCTCCGAGGCCAGCCTAGTTTATGTTATGTGTTCTAGAACAGCCAGGGCTACATAGAGAGACCCTGTCTCGGAAGAAATGAAGTGCAAAGGGAATGACTGTCACCTTGTTGACTGCTGTGTCCTCAGCGTGGAGCACAGAGCCTTACAGCCGGCAGGTGCCTGAGGAGTCTCCTGTGCACTCCGGAAAACATTGTCTAAAGGTTGTTTCCTAGTCTGGCAGCAGTCAGAGAGGAAGGTTAGGTGGTTTCATGATGACAGCTCAAAGCAGTCATATCTTCCATAGTCAGGGTAATACATTTCTAGGAAATACCTAATAAATATGATTCTCTGGAGTTCTAAATGAAAACAGCAGCAAGAGTTTGCTCATGAGCATTGAGGGGGAATGAACCCTGAAGAGAGACCAGATAAATGGTCATTGCTACATCTTAACATAGACTAGGGCTTTTGAGATCAACCTAAACTGTAAAACAAAACAAAACAAAACAAAACAAAAACTCATAAACCACATTTTTTAAAATCAAAACTCTGTAGTAATCCTTTCGATTTCTGGGTCCTTTTAGGAGGTGGGGTGGGGGTTTCTGGGGTGGGGGTGGGGGAGGTGCTCCTGGCAGAGAGCTGCCATGGTTTTGAGCACTGATCGAATGACTTTGTTTTGTAGCATGGACAGAAACACTGACAGAGATCCACAGAAGCAACCGGACCAGAAGGCCATGAATGCACTTGCCCAAAATCCAGATGATGGATTGCTGGTTACACATATAAACCAGACCCAAGACCTACTGGTAAGAACCATAGTGCTTCCGTTCACCAGTGATGCTTTCAAATCTGTGGGGGATGTGGGATGTACTGAACCCTTCCTTCAGTAGGAATGTGAGCATTCCTCTCTAGCCCCTAGGTTTCTTTTTTTTTTTTTTTGGTTTTCCAAGACAGGGTTTCTCTGCAGCTTTAGAGCCTGTCCTGGAGCTAGCTCTTGTAGACCAGGCTGGTCTCGAACTCACAGAGATCCGCCTGCCTCTGCCTCCCGAGTGCTGGGATTAAAGGCGTGCGCCACCACCGCCCGGCTTAGCCCCTAGGTTTCTATACAGAAACAGGGAGTTTCTGTACTGGCCATAGAGCCCTTCAGCCTCCAGGAACATGGTTAGGTATTTAGGAGCCTGTGAGAATTCTGTTTTCTTTATCAAAGCCTGAAGCATTTGATTTGAAAGCTCCCCTTGCTGAGATTTCCTTGAAGGACTCTGTAAGCATTAGATCCTGAAGTCCACTTCAGGAAGCTCTGTGGGAACGGGAGAGTCAGGGCGGAAGGCGTAACTAAGGAAAGAAAGCAAAAGCTCCACGCTGGTTTCAGGCTCGCTCCGAGCAAACGTGAACTATCTTCCTACAGTCACGCACGACTCAGAATTCTCTCTTCCGTGGAAGCCATTGTCCTTCTAGGTTGTGAGTGCAAGGCAGGCAGCAGCCACCTACTAATCCACACTAGACTACAAAGACACCAGTCAAAGGATGTCCAGTCCTATAGTTATGATGCCAGCAACTAAACAACCAGAAAAGGAGCCAGCGTCTACCTTTCTCAAGTAATAGAAACAAGGAAACCAAGCATGGTGGCACTGACCTAAAATCCCAGCACTCTAGAGGTGGAGGCAAGAGGATCAGGAATTCGAGGCCAAACTCGGCTCTCTGCTGTGTAGTGAGTTTGAGGCCAGCCTGGGTTACATGAGACCATTTCTAAAAAGGAAAAAAAGAAATGAGGATTTATGGGTAGTTCTAAGAAGAAATCACTCAGTGACACCAGTTACCAGTGACGTGGATCTTTGTTTCATCTGATTTCATACCAGAGCAACTCTCTTTCCAGATGTGGGACACACCTGACTTTATCAGATGCAGACAGGTCTCTCGTTTCTCCTCTCAGCAGTGGGAGAGTTCTGATTGCCCAGTGCTGAGCCCGTACTGTTCTCCATGCAAAGTGTCCACTTCAGACACAAGGTCCCACTCCAGCCAAGAACCTGCTTGCAGCTGATGCCCACAGGCAAAGGGAAAGTCAGTTCCTCCAATGAGATGATCACACTCCTGGGCAGGCCCCATGCCTAGGTGTAGTTGACCAACACAAAAAGAACTTAATTATTTTAATTACTTGTAGAATTTTTTGTTTTGTTTGGGCATGTTTGTTGTCTTAATGGTTTCTTGTGTGCTTGTTTTTATTTTCGTTTTTGTAGTTTTTCTGAGAGAGAGCATAAAGTTGGAGGAAGATCTGGGAGGAGTTCGGGCATGGGGAAAACATGATGAAAATATATTGTATGAGTTGGGCATGGTGGTGCACGCCTTTAATCCCAGCACTCAGGAGGCAGAGGCAAGCAGATCTCTGAGTTCAAGGCCAGCCTGGTGTACAAAGCAAGTTCCAGGACAGGCAGGGCTACACATAGAGACCTTGTCTAGAACAATCAATATATAGATTTATAATAAATATAAATATAGTACTGAAAGATATATATACACACATCACACATGCATATGCATATATAGTACTGGAAGATATATGTACACACATCACACATGCATATGCATATATAGTACTGGAAGATATATGTACACACATCACACATGCATATGCATATATAGTACTGGAAGATATATGTACACACATCACACATGCATATGCATATATAGTACTGGAAGATATATGTACACACATCACACATATATATGCATATGCATATATACAGGTGTATATATAAAGTGGAAAAATGGAAAGTGTACACTTCAACAGAATAGAGGCAAGGCCCTCAGTCACAAGCAATGTATGTAGGGATGGACTTTCAGATATCTGCAGGGCAAAAGCCACAGCCTAAAACATGGCACACCATTTCAAGTGCAAGATGGAAAAAGGGTGCATCGCATGATCAGTGTCATGTTCAAGGTGTCCTGGAAGGGAACAGTGCCACCTAGTGGTCACAGGATACAGAGCCTGGTTTCCTGAAGCGAACGGCTGAGACTGTGATCTCTGGCACCGAGCCTCTCAAAGGCAGGAGGGGCTTTCTTGGGGTTGAATCCCACAATGAGAAGGACTCTCGTGCAGACACTGAGTTTATGTTCAGAGAAGCCGTGAAGTGTGCTGGCTACAAGCTTGACTTGATAGAGCTTTCCAGTGAACCCCAGCTCCGCCACCCTCATTAGCTGTGTGACCTTGGGCGAATGACTTCAGTTCTCTGCCTCAGCTTGCTTGTCAGCAAAGTGATGCTCTCCCGGGATTACTTAATTTTATTAAATGGAGAGTGCGCCGCACATCCTAGGCGCGGTGTTAGTGTTTGCAGTCATTAGGAGTGTGTTTTCACACATCCTGAGATCACTTGCTAATTTCTTTTTGGAACTAAATGGGTCTTGGGAAAGAATGCAAGGTGAGCGACACCAGGGAGCTGGAATGTGCTAACAGCCTTTTATTTTCGCTGTCTTTGTTTGGTGCTAACCCTCCGCTGACAACCAAATCTGAATGCAAAGAACCCCCCTTTGAGAACTAGGTGCAGAGGAGCTCATGGTTACTCACATTAGGTGCCCTAGCCTCACACAGCTAAGGAGAAGGGGGCACTGCTTCGAAAGAAAGCGGAGACACAGAGACGCCCGTGTGCTGTGCTCCTTCTGTGTCCTCTGTTCTCTGCAGAGTGCCATTCCTCTGCAGTAGACAGGTTTCAGCCTCGGACCAGCACCTTGCCCACTCTGGTGAGAGCCCTGACACATGCAAGTCCAAAGACAGACCACCAAGGTCAAGTATGTACCCAGAAGGGACCTTTGAGCTGAATTCAGGCCATTTCCATTTCACATAATGTGTATGTGTGCATATGTGTGTGCATGTGTATGTATGTGTATGTTTGTGTGTATAAGTGTAATGAGTCTTTCTCTGTACTGCCAGCTCCCAAATAATGACACGGAGACTTATTATTAATTATGAAAGCTTGACCTTAGCTTAGGCTTGTCCCACTGGTTCTTATAATTTAAATTAAGCCATTTATTTTAATCTACATTCTGTGTGTAACTCGTCACCTTGTCTCTCCATACTGTTCATGCTGCTTCCTCCATGTCTGGCTGGCGACTCTGCCTTTTTCCTGGAGTTCTCTCTGTCTCCAGAAGTCCTGCCTATACTTCCTGCCTAACTATTAGCCGTTCAGATTTTTATTAAACCAATCACAGCAATACACTTTCATACTGTATACAAATATCCCACAACATTTCCCCCTACTGTCTAAATAAAAAGAAAAGGTTTTGACTCAAACACAGTAAAACTATATACAATAAGAATAATTGTCGGGGAAGGGACGACATTCACCATGTCTAGTTCATTTGTATTTGGCATGTTTGAAGAAAATAGATAATATAATAATAATATTTTATCTTGATGAATTTAAAGTTTTATGCCTAAACCTTTTTCTATAATAAGTTGTATTACTATCCTAAAACTATCATTTTAGACCTCAAAACATTTTCTTTTTTAAAAAACTTTTTATTTTTATTTTATGTGCATTGGTATTTTGCCTGCATGTCTGTATGAGGGTGCCCCTGGAACTAGTGTTACAGACAGTTGTGAGCTGCCATGTGGGTGCTGGGAGTTGAACCTGGGTCCTCTGGAAGAGCAGTCAGTGCTCTTAACTGTTGAGCCATCTCTCTAGCCCCCTCAAAACATTTTCTTAAACAATTTAAGCTTTTATATTTCTCAACCTTATATACTTTATACCTCTTTTGTGAGCTTCTTTTCTGAATTTAGTAACAAGGGAAACTGTAACTATCTTGTCTTCAACTCCATCAGAGACCTAAGAGGGATATAATATTACCTGAGTAAACAGTAAGTGCAAATAACTTCCAAAACTATAAAAATGACAGAGACATCTAACTGACTGGACAGTCACCCAACACTCCTCTGCAGTGTTGGCAGCATCCTTCTTCAGCCGACAGGCCTAGAATATCTAACAAGACTTTCCCGTGAAGCAGGAGTTTTGAAGGACTGTCCTACCTTGTCTTGGCAAAGTTCAGCAGTCACCTTCTTTTGTGCCCTGCTTGTCCAGTTTGAACAGCATACTGTCAGCAATTGAGGCAAGGGCAGTTTCTTGCCCAGGTGGCTAACTTTGCCATAGTGAAAACAAACTCCATATGGAGGTTCTTCAATGCCCATCATCCTTTTTTGAAATAAATTGATGCTACCAGGAGCAGATGTATCTCACTCTCATGAACAGCCTTAGATTATTAAAACATTTTAAGTACCATATTCTGTAGGTCTCTGAAGACCACCTATCTATCAAAAGTATACATCTGTTTAACCTTGAAAACATACCTAACATAACTACAAGTTCAATCATTAGAGATGGCTAACTACTAACCTATATTTCTTAATTATACATTACATTTTAAGTGAGCTACATAGGTACAGTACCTTAAACAAGAGTAGAAACATAAATGCAGTATAGAAAAAATAACCTTAAATTTATATCAATATGTAAAAATCCATACCTGTGTCAAATATTTGAGAATAGTGGTAATTCAAAGTAGACTCAACAATCCACCCTTTTATCCCATCATTCTGTATCTCCCTTTTCCCTTCAGAAAGAGATGCCTGAATATAATCTTTGTTCAACTTTTTCCTGATCATAACCAATAACAACTTTTAATGAACCCCTCAAATAATGAGGGACATCCATAATCCACCTAAACACCAAAAACCACCCATCCCACCTATTGGAGATAAGGTTATTGTGTTCTCTAGACTGTTTTTTTGTTGTTGTTGTTGTCTCGGGGTAATAGCACCTTTAAGGAACCCTGATAAAATTGGGATAATTATCAAGTCCTGGGAGACCTAGCTGTATCATTTGTTGTCCAGTCTCTGTGTAATGGGAAAGTGCAGGACTTATCTGAAGTCCTGGCTGGACTATGTATCTTTAATATAACCATAACTTTATAACTATAATATAAATCTCTATCTATACCATATGAAAGGATGTCATGTAATAATAAGTCATGAAAACTCTGTAGCCAGCAAGATTTATCATGTCTTTTCCAGTCTCAGAGCTGTTTCTTTGACAAGGAATCAACTTATACATCACCTGTCCTGCAGTCTTTCTTGGCTTTTTCCCTCATGTCTGTAGCCAAGATCCTCAGGAAGTCTCCCCCATAAAATCTGATCTTTGTTAATTTTGAAGCGATCCGTAGCTTTTTGTTTCCTGTGGAAACAAGGGCATATCCTCTCCCCCAACATAACACATATACTGATTTCCATTCTAAAGTTAAGACATCCCTAAATTATATAAGCTGATCTAATTCAGCAGTTTCTTCGTGAGGGACAATCCAGCTCAGCATCTGCCATTCACTCATTCACTCATCAGCATGCAAAAAATTCAAAGTCAACATAGTACCATACAGGATCCAGATCCCCTGTGTATTTCCTGGATTTGTATGGCTTATTCTTTTTACATTATTTTACTCTGTCTTTAAAGATTTTATTATTTTAAATTATTTTATGACTGTCTATACCCCCCCTTTTTTTTTACTGTATATGTTTAAAGGTTGGTTTTTTTTTTTTTTTTGTCTGATCTGTTTTCCTGTGCCTTCTCTCATCACATGAGCCAAGCTTTAAACCTGCCCTGCCACTCTGCTTAGCATGGCTGACCGGCTCTACCCACTCTTTTGTCCATGAGAGCCAGCCTTTATCCTGCAGTGTGGTTGGGAGCTGTGTTTAACCAGGAGCTGCATTTAACCACCCCATCTCTGGGAAGTTGTTGCGATGTGGCAAGCGTTTTGACTTAGCATGCTGCTTCTACTTAGTACGTGAGCTACTCAAGTGCTTATTATACAGCGGAGCTGTGCCTCTCTGTACTACAAATATCAGGTTCTAAGAAACCATGTCCTTTTATTTGTTTGTTTGTTTGTTTAAGCTTTCTCAGAACCTTTGTGGAAATTATGTGCCTAGATGTTGGGCGCCATATGTAATTGCCATATGTAACTGTGCCATATGTAACTGTGACATTTGTAACTCCCCTCTCCATACTGCCCATACTGCTTCCTCTGTATCTGACAGGCAACTCCACCTTCTTTCCAAGTCCTCTTTCTGCCTCCGAAGCCCCGCCTGTACCTCCTGCCTATCTATTGATCATTCAGCTTTTTATTATGCCAATCACAGCAATACATTTTCATAGATTGTACAAATATCCCACAACATATATATGTCTGTGTGAATCTGCCTGTGTGTATGCTGTGTGTGTCTGTGTCTCTGTGTGGTGTGTGTGTGTGTGTGTGTGTGTGTGTATGTGTGCATCTGTGTGGTATGTGTGTGTATGTATCTGTGTCTGTGTGTGTATGTGTTTGTATATTCTCATTATGTGTCTCACAGTGGGACTGAGCTGGATTCCAGACCCTTAGAGAACAACAGCTTCTCAGCCTTTTGCCTGAGATGAGGTGAAGTGAATTATGTCCAACTCCATCAGTCTTTGAGACCCTTCTGTAGCCCATAGACAGCCACTGTTACCCAGAGAGCTCTTTCTGACCCTGCCTTGCACGTGCTCTTGTGCAGCTTGTATCGGTGCGGTCTGTACTTTTATCACACTACTTCTGCTTTCCCACTGTCTTAGTGTTCTGTTGCCTTGACAAAGCACCATGACCACAGCAACTTACAAAAGAAAGCATTTAGTTGTGAGCTTGCTTACAGAGGGCCCATGACCCTCGCGGCAAACAGCATGGCAAAGCCGTCATGGTGCTAGAACAGCAACTGAGAGCTTTTCATGCAGAGGCTACAGCTACCACGAGACAGAGAAGAGAGCCAACTAGCATGGCCTACACTTTTGAGAGCTCAAAGCCCACCCCCAGTGACACGCCTCCTCCAACAAGGCCACACCTCCCAATCCTTCCCAAACAGTTCACCAGCTGGGGACCAAGCATTCAAACATATGAGCCTATGGCGACCATAATCATTCAAAGCACCACAACTACACCCCAACACTTGACTGCCCCTCTCACCTCCACACACTCCAACCCCTCCATACCTCCATGGCTGCGGTTGGAATGTGTCTCTCTGGCTGTGTGCAGGGCTGGCTCCTTCTTAGCCTTCAGTGCCTGGCTCAGAGGCCTTGTTTGACTGCTGCTCAGCCAGGCAGCCTCCCAAACCACCCAAGTCATTTTCTGGCCACTTTCCCTGCTGCTTAGCAGAAATGCTCCTTTCTGACACTCTCCTGCATGCTGATTTCCTTTCTTTTTCACTGACCACATATCCACACTAGAGCACAAACTGAGAAGACAAGAATGTTCTCACTTGCACTGTAGCCCAGGCACCAAGGATGGGACCAGTTCAAAGCAGTGACTCAGAAATACCCCAGAAGAGAGAGACGAGAGAAGGCAGACTCAGTTTTAAGTCAAGACTGTCTGTACACTGGCTCTGGAAAACATCATCAGGGCTAAGTGCTTGTCACGAGGCTTGAATTCCACTACCAGGACCACACACACAGCCTGAGCTTAGTGCTGAATGACACAGATGTCACTAGGCACAAGATGCCATTATGCATTTGACGGCTGAGTCCTGTGATGAATAGGACCCACTCACTGCTCTGGTTCTGGTCTCTGGGGTGGAGCTAGAATGGCCGGGTCTCTGCTAGACCAGTTAGTGTTTTCTGAGGCTCTGTTAGGATGCTAGGGGAGAGAACTTACCTGAAAAGATCCAGAGTACATGACTGTGGGAATAAACAAGATCATCCCACTGAGAACAAACCAGAAATATATCCAGACCTCTCTCACTACAAGGGAGACAGACCACGTGACTTGTGTTTGCCATGGATTTGACAGTAGGATAGGAAATAGAAAACTTCAAATTGAAGAAAGGGCTTCCTCCAACACCTCCATCTATAAGCTCTCGGTGTGGGAGAGCTGGGGGAAAGACTCAACAGAAGAAGGCATTTTACTTGATTGGTTCTGGAAACATATTTTACTTTCTCCAGATGATCCTGGGTTGGAAGCAGGGGCACAAAACCATGAGAAGCTAGCAATCATAGATGAAATCCCAGCCATTCTGGGGCATTTTTTTTTTTTTTACAGAAGTTGTGATTCTACTATCGGGTTGTCTGGTCATTGTGTCTGATCATGCACACAAAGCTGCCCTTGGCTCTGTGAACCCCATTTGGGGCCTGACATGAAGGTGGTGTTTCCAGGGTTACCAGCTTCATCTCACATGCTCTCTCAGCAAGGAGATTAGCTTTGTGGTTGCTGTGTTGTTGGTGTTGGTGTTTGGAGACAGGGTCTTGCTCTGTAACTCAGGCTGGCTTTGAACTTCAGTTCAGCATCCCAAGTGCTGTGATTACTGGTATGTACCACTGTTCCCAGTTAGCAGGGAGAATTGTTTTTAGAATACTTTGAGATAGAGGCTCCCAGAGTTGGCAGCCCTTGGGTGTCTGTGTGAAGGGAACCAATTGCACCCTTGTCCGTGTCCCCGATTCCCACTGTTTACTTTGTGACTCTGGCTTGTGCATTGCAGAGGCTGCAGGGAAATGAAACTCAGGCCTCAGATCTGGAAGACTCTGAAGACTGGCTCTCAACTCACAGTTTAAAGTTTGAGAAGCTCACCTTGCCTGACCTGATAAGCCACGGCACAGCTGAGCTGTAAGTCTGACATTCTCCCCTCCTTCCCCCCAAGCACCCCAAGGCTGCAGTGGCGCACCCGGTCCTGAGCCTGAGAAACTCCAAATAAAGCTTTGCTCTTCTAGGGACGAGCGTGGCAATGTCATGCCTAAAGTGCATTTCTCCACCCAGACCATCCGGCACTTTGAATCAAGGCTCTCCAAGTAAGTTTCCCAGAGTCCTCCAGCGCCCCTGTGCTTGAGGCCTTTTCTCATCTCACGGCCTGCATGTGACAGGGACCAATCAGCAATTTCAGTGGTAGACAAGCTCATTTCATCTACCTTGAATTTGCCCTTCTCAAACAAAAAACGTTGGACTAGATCAGCGTCTCCCAGGTGCCCTTGGATGAATGCCCCAGATGTCCCAGCTTCATCCGCTGGTTAACAGCCTAGGGCTCTGCCAGACTGGTGTGGCTCCCACCTTTGCAGATGTATGTCAGACAGGCATGTACCCAACTCCCAAACCAATTATTTTTATCTTATGTGTGTGGGTGTCTTGTCTACATGTATGTGAGTGCACATATAAGTGCCTGGTATCCACAGAGTCCAGAGGAGGGTGCTGAATTCCCCCAGAACTGGAATTACAGATGATATGAGCTGCCTGGTGGGTGCTGGGATTTGAACCTGGATCCTCTACAAGATCACCAAGTGCTCTTAACTGAGGAGCCATTTCCCCAACCCCACCCAAACCAATCTAGATAGCACAAGTAGCACACACAGACACTTGAGTGCACACTGATGCACACACATGCACACACACATATACAAACACACACACTCACAAACTTCTTTCCATAATCACTATACAGAATAGTCTTAATAGTCCCTGGGAGGGGGTGGTGCATGTCTTTAATCCCAGCATTCAGGAGGCAGAGGCAAGCGGATCTCTGTGAGTTCAAGGCCAATCTGGTCTTCCGAGTGAGTTCCAGGATATCCAGGACTATTACACAGAGAAACCCTGTCTTGAAAAATACAAAAGAGAAAGAAAAAAAAAGATCCCATCCCAGCTGTAGCTGCAGTAATCTGTGATCTATAATTACTTCTGCCTAAGGTATCCCAAAAGGTTATGATGATAATTAATAGCTAACATTTATTAATGTGCCAAAAACTCTGCTAAGGGCTGCCTACAAAATCTTATTTCATCTTTATAACTGCTCAAAACACTGTATTATTCTCAAACTAATTATCAAAAGTCAAACCAGTTTTAACCAAAAGTCAGTTGCTCAATGATGATCCATACAGCACCCAATTAGTGGGGTTTATCAAAATGCTTTAACTATAAATTTTATAGAAAGTTTTGGGGGTCAGAATGTTTAAAAGGTTTTAAATAATTACATGATGTTCAGTTAGTTCATTCTTTCATTTGTGACAGGGTCTATGTAACTCAGACTGGCCTTCAACTTGAGATCCTCCTGCCTCAGACTCCCAAGTTACTGGATTACAGTATGTGTCCCTGAACATATTTAAAGTTATATAATATTTGGCTCTGTTGTTTTGAATTATAAGTGCAACATTTCATTTTTATTTGTTCTTTGATAATCTAATACATTATGCCATTAAATATGGTCATATCTATCCTTCATTTCCTCCCAGATCCTTCCCCTAACACCCCCTCCCAACTTCATGTCATAGCCCCTCCTTTTCTTCCTTTGGATATGTCACTAAGTCTAGTTAGTTCTGTTCATATGTGCTTCCGTGTGGGATCACCCGCTGGAGCATGGGGAATGTACCAGTCACCATCCTGACAAAGAAAGACAGGAATCCAATATCCTTAAGGAATAGTCGAACCTGCTTAACTAATCAGGCATTTGGCACATTGACTTGGACAGACTCCTGGGATTATCTTTACATAGAAGATAATGAACCTTTTGGATTCGGTGAGACTGCTACACCTTCCAAAGCTCACACAGTTTGTAAATGGCAAAGCAAAGTCTGAAACACAAGCATGTCTCAGTATGAGGCTTCGGCTTCGTGTCTTAGCTATATGTTCACACTCATGTCTCCATCATGATTCTACCTGCTGCTCCAGCCTCATGAATTCATACCCATTAACCTCCGGCCTCCCATGCTCTTCTTTCCCAGCTGCTGTCCATGAGGCAGCTCAGTAAGATTCAAGTGACTGAGGCTTCCCACGAGCACCTGTCACCTGCTGGTGTCCACCCCATCAAGGTGGTGTTTGCTTTGCTGTAGGCACAGTGGTCAGTACATCCTCTTGGCTTCTTTCTAGGAACTGATAATTCTGTTAATCAATCCAAGAAATGGCTGCTCCCTGCCACTGTCCCCGTGGCCAGTCCCCAGGATACTTGGAACCGTGTCTTCTGTAAGACTCATGTCTGAGGGATCAGAGAGAAGGCTCAGTGGCTAAGAGCCCTTGTTGCCCTTGCAGAGAGGACCTGAGTTGGTATTCCAGCAGTCTCACAAATGCTCACAGCTGCCCAAAACTCCAGTTCCAGAAGGTCTCATACCATCATCCACTTCTCTCTTCCTCGGGCACCAGGCATACACATGGTGTAGACACATCCAGGGAAAACACCCGAAAACACACACAAAATATTTTTTTAAAGACTGACATCTGAGTAAGAGCAGGCTTGCCCCTCCACCTTCTGCAGGAAAATGTTGCCCCATCCTCCCAGGCTTGTGTCCCAGCAGCTCATTCATACCCTGCCTTGCTTCATAGGAGAGCTGCAGCCCAGCCCGTCCCTGCACAGGTGCCACCTGCCCTCCCCCTCCCCTTGCCCCCTGCCACCACTGCAGCATGGTGCCTGGGCGAACACATACCTTTAGCTCTCTCTTTATTATGTTTGCCTTACATTCTCCACAAGGCCTTAAAAATTAAAAATTCTGCCAGGAGGCAGTGGTGCACACCTTTAATACCAGCAGTGGAGAGGCAGAGACGGGCAGATCTCTGTGAGTTCGAGGACAGCCTGGTCTACAGAGCAAGTTCCAGGACAGATTCCAAAGCTACACAGAGAAACCCTGTCTCAAAAAAGAAAAAAAAAATTCAGCCAAAAAGTTAGCTCATGCCTCTAATTCCAGAGTGGGGAGGCTGAAGCAAAAGATCTGAGATTGGACCAGTGTCTGAGGCTGGACCAGGGTCCAAGGTTGGACCCGTGAGAAGGCTCCATGAATAAAGGCTGCTGTACAGGCCTAGGTTGCTGAGCCGGATTACTGGACTCACTCCAGAAGGTGGTGGTGGGAAGCTGACTCCTCCCACTAACACATTTGCCCCAGAACACAGACTCTCTCTCCCTCCTTCTTCCTCCTCCTCTCCTCTCCCCCAACATGCATACACACAAACACACACAAAGTGCTTAATTAAATTTTAGAATTAAAAAACAATAAAAGAGAGAGTCTGAGTCCAGCCTGGGCTGCAGACTAAGATTCTCCCTCAGAGATGTGGAAAAGGCCAGGCATAGTGGTGCACACCTGTAACCCAGCAACAGGGAGGCAGAGGCAGACCGCATTTGGTGAGTTCGAAGCCAGCCTGATCTATATAGCAAGTTCTAGGCGAGCCAGGGCTATACTGTGAAACTCTGTTTCAAAAAAATAAAGTAAAAGAGAAAGTTTTTAATTAAAAATTTAGATAACCAGAACTTGTAAAATCCTAGCCCCTTTCCCCTGTGTGTGACAATGTCCGGTGATGAGTCTCTCCGGTGTCTCCCCAGCACTATTGAGCTCTATCAGCAGAGGATGCGGTGGCTCACAGAAAACAGCAAGAAGGTAATGACACGGGGGGTGGGGGGGAGCTCCTAGCGGCATCCTCAGCCCGGCTGCTTGGGTAGAGCCCTTTACCCTGCAGACGATGGCATTATAACTAAAGTTGGCTTCCACTAAAACAAAGACTTCCTAGCTCACAAACTATGTTCCCGTATTCAAAGGATGAAGCATGCCAGCTGGCTAGGCCTGAGGCGGTGCTTATGATTGGGGAAATAGAGGCAGGAGGGCGGGGTAAACAAGGAGGGCTGAAAGCTTAGCGCTTCCAGACATCGTGGACTGAGAAGGCAGATGGCGGTACATGGAAAGGCAGAGTGGGCTCCCAGATGGGAAAGAGTATACGTGCATCTGGGCGGGCATGGGGGGGCGGGGCTAAAGCAGGTTCCAAGCTAGCCATGTGCAGCCCCCAGCAGGTCTGCTCCAAAGTTTTCACCTTAATTGTCCAGAGTTCAAAATCTTCCTAGTTTACTTTGGGACCTGTTTCTGACTTCTCTAGAAAAAGGAAACTGGTACCACCGGGCTCTGGCTCCTCAGATACACTTACAGTTACTTTTATGGGGAAAATCCTACAATTTTGATAGTGTGTTTTCAAACTCTTATGATAGCGTTTGTACATTAAAAGATTTATTCTCTTTCTCTCTCTCTCTCTCTCTCTCTCTCTCTCTGTCTGTGTGTGTGTGTGTGTGTGTGTGTGTGTGTGTGTACGAGCCCTCAGAGGTGTTGGATCCCCTGGAGTAAAGGTTACAGATGATTGTGAGCTGATGTGGGTTAGGTACTAGGAGCTAAGCACTAGTCCTCCACAAGAGCAAAAAGCTCTCTTATCCAACTGAGCTATTTCCTCAAGCCGTTTTTTACACTTTATTTTTTTTTTACAGGTTTTTAAAAAACAATTATTTTATTTTCTGTATATGGGAGTTTTTCCTGTAAACATATCTGTGCACCAGATGTGTGCCTGGTACCCACGGGGGCCATAACATCAGGTCCACTGGAACTGTAGTTATTGACCATTGTGAGCCACCCTGTGGGGGCTGGAAATGAAACTCAGGTCCTCTGGAAGAGCAGCTAGTACCCTGAACAGCTGAGTCTTCTCTCCAGCCCCCTCCTTACATTTTTAAAGGGAAGAGACAGAGCTCCAACTTTTAACTTCTGTTTCCATGAGGGTGGCAATGCCCTGGGGAAATCCAGCCTTCATTTGGATCATAAGTACCATATGGGAATATTTACGGATCAATATCAGGTGAATCAAGAATACAATGAATATTTATGAGAGAAATATCAGCACCATTCCAGAAGCAAGAAGCAGGGCAGTCTCAGGCTAGAAGAAGCAATGTGGAGACCGGAGATGAGGCTAGTCAGGAAGACATGCTTCCAAGGAGCAGCCTAGCTTCTGTCTAGGCACACAGTTGAGTGCACAGAAAGGAAGACAGGACAGGCGAGGTGAAAACCATGGTGGCTTAAAGTTAGGTGCTGCTATAGACGGAATGAAATAGATTCAGGAAATAGTTAAGCAGGCGGGATTTGTGGGTACCTAGGCCAGTGCTGAAAGCTATTGACTGAACTGTGAAAGGCTAAGGGAGAAAAAGGTTTGGGGGGGGTGGGGAATCAGGAGGCCTTGCCTGGGACCTAAGAAGTATCTGGACCAACTATCCAGATAGAGTGAAAAACAGGGCTCAGTGGCACATGTCTGAAGGTCCAAGAGAGATCCCTAGGTGTAATCACAGGCATTCAGATGAGAAACATAAGACTCATGAGTTCAGGGGTTGGGGATTTGGCTCAGTAGTAGAATACTTGCCTAGTGAGAACAAGGTCCTAGGTTCAGTCCTCAGCTCTATTAAGGAAGGCAGGAAGGAAGGAAGGAAGGAAGGAAGGAAGGAAGGAAGGAAGGAAGGAAGGAAGAAAATAGGGGTCTGGAGAGATGGCTCAGGGGGTAAGAGCGCTGCCTGCTCTTCCAGAGGTCCTGAGTTCAATTCCCAACAACCACATGGTGACTCACAACCATCCATAATGAGTTTTAATGCCCTCTTCTGGCATGCAGGCATACATACATACATGTAGAACATTGTATATGTGATAAATAAATCCTAAAAATAAAAAAATATATGGAATGGGTGTAGAACAGTGATTTTTCAACTGATGTGTGTTTAGTGTTTCAACTGATGTGTGTTTAGTGGTGACTTTGCTGTCACAGGTGCCATTTGGCAAGGCATTTGTCACAGCTGGTGCTGTGGAGGTGCTCCTGACATCTAGTTTAGAAATACCCAGGGTACTGTTAAACACACTGAAATGTTTGGGTCAGCTTGCCACAGCAGAGACACATCCAGCCACAGACATCCACCGTGCCAAAGCCCAAGAGCCCTGATGTTGCAGAGTTGAGAGTGGATGCTGCATCATTGTGACTAAAACCTTACACATCACTGTCTATTGTGAAGGGAACTCAGAGCAGGAACCTGGAGGCAGGAGCTGATACAAAGACCATGGCCTAGTGCTGCCTACTGGCTTGCTCCTCATGGTTTGTCCTGCCTGCTCTTTTTATAGTACTGAGGGTCACCAGCCCAGGGGTGGCACGGCTCACAGTGAGCCCTTCCACGTCAATCACTTGCTTAAAAAAACTGTCCTACAAAAAAATAAATAAATAAAAATAATAATAAAAAAAAACTGTCCTACAGGCTTTCCTTCAGCCGGATCTTATGGAGGCATTTTCACAATTGAAGCTCCCTCATCTCAGAAGACTCTGTGTCAGGCTGACATAAAAACCAGCCAGCACATCAACTTAAAAATCAGTGTTATAGGCTGGATAGATGTGCAGCAGTTAAGAGCACGGGCTGCTCTTCCAGAGGTCTGAGTTTGAGTCCCAGCCACCACACTGTGGCTCACAGCCATCTATAGTGGGATCTGATGCCCGCTTCTGGCGTCATGAGAGGTATTATGGCCGCTGTTGAGCTTCAGGAGTCTGTCTTTCACAGAGAAGACAAAACATAAATAGGAACAGAAAGGAATTAGGTTAAAAAACCTGATAGCTTTAGACATAAGGCATCGCATCCACTGAAGCGTGTTTTCCCATAAATTTTCCGTAACAATGCGTGTTATTGTATGACGCTGATATAACAGTGTGTGTTATTGTATGAGGCTGATATAACAATGCGTGTTACTGTATGAGGCTGATGTAACAATGTATGTATTGTATGAGGCTGATGTAACAATGCGTGCGTGTTATTAGCCGGGCGGTGGTGGCGCATGCCTTTAATCCCAGCACTTGGGAGGCAGAGGCAGGCGGATCTCTGTGAGTTCGAGACCAGCCTGGTCTACAAGAGCTAGTTCCAGGACAGGCTCCAAAGCTACAGAGAAACCCTATCTTGAAAAACAAAAACAAACAAACAAACAAAAAAAAACAATGCGTGTTACTGTATGAGGCTGATGTAACAATGTGTGTTATTGCATGAGTCTGGCCAATAGCTTCAGGAAGAGGAGGTGCCTAGAAAGAGTAGGCTGCCATCAACCGGAGCAGACAGCACCTGGAGCCGGGCAGGACCTTGGGTCTTGCTCTTTCTCTTGTAGAACGGGGCTCCCACCTTGCCACATCTGTTGCAGTGAGAGTGTTGTTCACACTTCTGCCTCAAAAGTGCAGGGCCAGGCTGTTTGCACATTTCCTCTTTGGTTTTAGGCATTTGGCCTCATCAAGGGAGCAAGAGTGGGACTCCTCATCGGTGCGTCCCAGGTTGGCAGTGACGCTCAGAAAGAAGAATTTGAAAATGACCTCACAGTGAGTCTCTTGCATAGGGGGCACCTCCCCAGCTTCCCACTTCTCCACCCTCCCCCGCTGGCTGCACAACCTCACTGTGTTTATAGCAAATGCAAACCGGGGCCATTCACGAAGAACAGTTCCTCACTCAATTAACACCTCCAGGGGAAGAAATGTGTTGAATTCTGTAAACCTCCCCACAGACTCATTTTCACTTACAGTGTGAACTTCTAGTATTCTCCTCACAACAGAACCTCCCAGATAGACACCCCACCCCTAGAAAAGCCCAAGTTCCCTCAAGACAGGATGTAGATTGGAGTCTGTTCCTTCCTCGTTCATCTGTCCGGGGATGGTTGCAGCATAGAACCACACAGCGCTGGGCTCCAGGCCTTTTCCAGATGCTGAAGCTATGCTGGCTTCTTTGGACATCTCCAAAACAGAAACATGGAGCCAGATCCTGGCTCCCTCCACCCCTTCCAGGCTATGACCCAGCTATCTCCTCTGTAAAGCAAGTGGGGAGGACAATCTGGCCCCCTCACACAGCTGCCATAGATGAACCCCTAGGACTACATCTGGCTCAGACAGACACGTGAGGCAATGTGGAAGGGCACGTCTCCATTGAAATGCTTATAGATTGGGGTAGGCACCAATTGCATCAGCAACAGCTTGTATTTTATGAAGGTTGAGCAGAACCTAAAGGCTCCATGTGGGACAGCCATCCTCATTCAGCACTGGTTAGCACAGCGCAACTCCCCACCCATAAGGGCAGCCTATATTAGGTGTAACTGTGTAGCCAGGGCCACAGAACCCTGGCTCTGTGAACAACTCGTCTCCTTTTGTTCACAGAGTCTCATTGATGAGCAGCTGAGCCTCAAGGAAAAGTTGTATGTCCTGTCCTTCGGTGTCACCAGCAAACCCCTCTGGCCGGACCCTGTGGAAGTCAGCACCTCCACGTGAGTGACTGCCAGCTCTCCACCAGGATGTTCACTTCTCCATCCAGTGGAATGTTGATGTTTGTGTTGGTTTGTTCATTCATTTGAATCAAGGCCTAGTGTGGCCCAGGCTGGCCTCAAGCTTGCTATGCCGCTGAGGATGGCCTTGAACTTCTGATCTTCTTGTTTCTGAGTGCTTCTGAGTGCTAGGGCCATTAGTGTGTACCTTGTTTATGAGATGCTGGGGATGGAGGCCATGGCTGCATACATGTGATGGCTGCATACATGTGATGGCTGCATACATGTGATGGCTGCATACATGCTGATGGCTGAATACATGCTGATGGCTGCATACCTGCTGACGACTGCCTACATGCTGATGGCTGCACATATGCTGATGGCTGCATACATGCTGATGACTGCATACATGTGGGGCAAACACTACCCATTGAGCTCTGTCCCTAACACTTCCCTGAATGCTTAAGATGAAAACCCCCAAACCACAGCAGGTAGGGGAGCACACAGCAGTGAGTTCAACTGCAGAAATATGGGCAGGTAACAGTTGGAAAGATGGTTACCTCCACAAACTTTTACAAAATAAGACCACCACAAAACAGCTTGCCTGATTGCTTGCTTTTTTATTTTTATTTTGCTTATTTCTTAGTTTTATTTTTAATGATTCAGAGATGAAGCCAGGGCCTTGAGCATGCCGGCCAAGTGCTTTACCACTGAGCTACATCCCCAGGTCCGGACGCCACTGCTACAGAGCAAACCAGAAATGATAGCTTTATTTTTATGAAATAAGACATGCATAATTTTAGAAACCCAAACAATCTGAATGGACAAATAACAGCGAATGAATCTCCCTGCTCCTGACATGTCTACTTTTACCACCCAGTCTATCTCCACAGACAGGCTACATACACACATTCGTGTTCCACATGGTTTAGGGCAGAAGCAAGACAGCTGGGCCTGGTGGTACATGCCTATGTCTGCAGCTAATCAAGATGCTAAGGCAAAAGGATCATGAGTTTAAAGTCAGCCTGAGATAGAGTTGCTAGCCTGGGCAACGTAAACCCTGTCTCAAAATAGGAAGGGAGAGGAAAAAGGGGCAAAGGACATTTGGCTTTGTGTTAGAGCCTTGACTCAGGCACTATCCCTAATACCACATCAAGTAAATGACCTGAGCCTCAACAAGTAAACAGCCTAAGCAGGAGCTCATAGTCCTGGCCTTTTCGCTCAGTTTTTTCTTCTTTCCTACCATTGCATACAGACTCACTTCAGTAGTAACAGCTACATATTGTTCTGTTTCATGGATGCCCTCTAGTCGTACAGGTTCATGTGGGATTCGGGAAGGAGGTACATAAGAATGTCCGTTATGCCAGGAAGTAGAGATTTGTTGTCCATGATGGCTGTGTCTCTGATTGACCCTGTGTGTTACGTATACCATGCTATATGGATAGATTAGATGTCTAAAGTAAGAATAAAAACCAAAGACAGCAGAGCAGAACACCTCCTACCTTGGCAGAGCTGCTGCGCTTCCAGCCAGCCGTATAGAAGCTGAACAATGCAACCCCGTTATAGTGTGCAACGCGTGGTAATGACAGTAAACGGCTGTCTTCCTGTGGATCTACTATACCATGCTATTCCCACCCACCCCACCCCTCCAGTCCTAGGGATGGGATCCAGGGCTTCATCCATGCTAGGCTAAACCTCTCCTAACTGAACTACATCCCCAGCCCCTAGTCTGTGCTTTTAGTTAGTTTCAGAGAGAACCCTTTCTATGTATAACAAATGTTTATTGTAAAACAGTAGGTAGCAGGCTTTCTTGAACTTCCAGCCTCCAAATCATGACATGGAGACTTTTCATTTGTTTTTCTTTTTTAATTGTTTTTATTGAGCTATATACATTTTTCTCTGCTCTTCTCCCTTCCTCCACCTCCCTTTCTACCCTCTCCCGTGTCCCCCATGCTCCCAATTTACTCAGGAGATGTCTTTTTCTCCTTTCTATGTAGATCCATGTATGTCTCTATTAGGGTCCTCTTTGTTGCCTAGGTTGTCTGGGGTTGCGGACGGTAGGTTGTTTTTTTTTTTCCTTTGCTTTATGTCTAGAAGCCACTTATGAGTGAGTACATATTATATTTGTCTTTCTGGGTCTGGGTTACCTCACTCAATATGTTTTTTTCTAAATCCACCATTTGCACGCAAATTTCAAGCTGTCGTTATTTTTAACTGCTGTGTAGTACTCTGTTGTATCAATGTACCACGTTTTCTTTACCCACTCTTCTGTTGAGTGGGGTTGTTTCCAGGTTCTGGCTATTCCAAATAATACTACTATGAACATAGTTGAGCACAATGACATGGAGACTTATTAATTGTGAATGCCCGGCTTTAGTTTAGGCTTCTTTCTAGCTAGCTGCTTTTTAGCTTAAATTAACACATTTGTTAATGTGCTCTGATGATCTCTCTTTAGTCTCTCATGCTGAAAAAGCCCAGCTCTCAGTTCCTCACAGTTTTTAGAGACCCACACAATCTTGCAGGCATTACATCTGAAGGTCACATACCATTTCTTAAGCAAATGATAAGAAGCAGAGTCCTTCCAACGGCTCACAGTGCAACAGATCCAGATAAATGGTCAAGAGCAAGGAAGGAGCACTTTCTCTCAGTCGATCCCTAATTGGTGGGCTAATAACTCGCAGCTGTTAAGAAAGGGCTTTAAAGGAGTTAAAAACCAAACTACTAAGGAATCTAAGGGGGGAAAAAAGGAAATTGTGCACTATATCCTATACTTCTAGGTGAATAAACATTTTAAACTAATCTTTTGTGATTAACAGCTGTGGAAATGTCAGGGCGAGGTGTGTCATCAGGGAGAGTGCTACTGAGCAGCCGCTGAGAGCCCCCCAGCACCATGAGCTGCAGGGCAGAGCACAGATAAGCTGCTCACTGGGCACTCTCCGAGGCACAGTGACGTTAAAAACGTTTTAAGTCGTAAGATATATTTTTTTCTGTCCTGCATGTAACCCTTGACCATAAAAAGGGAAACTTGTACTCTTCCCTGGGGCTATGAAGCTAACTTTTTGTAGCCCTGGCCAGTTAGGGAATCTTTCCCCGTGGTATATCTGAACAAAAGCCATAAAATGGAGGTTAGAAATTTGTGCAGAGAGTTAATCATGCTGGATTATCAGCCATACCTCACAGAAAGACTGGCACAATAATTTGCTTCACACACTCTTTACCTGGGCTCCACAAAGGTGACAGTTGACTGTATGTCTTTGTAAGTAAGATTGTGGTTTTCTGGGAATAGTTTATCTTAAAATCCATTGGCAATGCACCTGGTCTAATCCAAATCTGCTTTGAAGTTTTAAATCAGCTATCTTGGCAGTTGGAGAAATACAGCTGTTTTCTTAATGTCAGGCTAAACCGTAATCCAAGACAGCTTTTAAAAAAATATTTATTTATTTATTTATCTATTTATTTATTTATTATGTATTTAATATTCTGTCTGTGTGTATGCCTGCAGGCCAGAAGAGGGCACTAGACCCCATTACAGATGCTTGTAAGCCACCATGTGGTTGCTGGGAATTGAACTCAGGACCTTTGGAAGAGCAGACAATGCTCTTAACCTCTGAGCCATCTCTCCAGCCCGACAGCTTTTTTTTTTTTAAAAAAACAACTTTATTTTATTTATTTAGTATATATTATTCTGCCTACATGTATGCTTGCAGGCCAGAAGAGGGCACCAGATCTCATTACAGATGGTTGTGAGCCACCATGTGGTTGCTGGGAATTGAACTCAGAACCTCCAGAAGAGCAGTCAGTGCTCTTAACCACTGAGCCATCTCTCAAGCCCCCTCCAAGACAACTTTTAATGGGAATTTATAACCCCTGACTTAGGTAGCATTTCTTTGTGTCCATTTTTAATCATCAAATCTGTATCAGCTAACATTTTTAATATCAACTAGATAATACAGCTTAAGGAGGAGTCACCTTCTTGACAATCCACAAATAAAAATGCCCAGTAGATCAGGATGAAATCATGTGATAAACACACTACAATACAGGTAGTAAGGGACTCCCCACATATAAATACAACATATCAGAAACCAGAGAAGAGCAGCAACAATATGAAGGCACAGCATGAGCAAAAGACCTTCTGGAGTCTATATTCCCGTAAGCCTTGCTTGGACGAGACATTCTTGTCAGAGTTGAGCTTCTGGTGGGCTGACACCTGAATATTAATTTATCTGCTGTATTAAACGGTAATGGCCGCTGGCAGCTCAGTGCATCGTGGCTCTAGAAGCAATAGGCTATACCATGTTTATACCCCATACAGCTCAGGTATGTGGTAGGCTCTGCTGTCTAAGTTTGTATAAGTATATTCAGTGACGTCACAGGACAGTAAAATCACCCAGACATTTCTTAGAATATGTCCTGGTCTATTATCCAAGCATAGGATCTCTCAGGCTATCACCAAGTCAGAGGGAACCTTGGCAAAAGAAAAAAAAAGTATTGGCTCAGGACTCCCAAGACCAAATTCTCAACACAAAGGAGATTTATTTGCTCCAGAGTGACAAAGAGCAGGGGTAAGAGACAAAGACAGGAGATAGAAGGGGGAGATGTGGAAGGGAACAAAAGAGAGGGGAGAAAGGGGCAAGGGAGAGGGGGGAAGGAAAATTTGCCCCAGAGGGACAAATAATAGAGAATTATATAATAATAGAAGATTCTGAATAGAGAGGAAACAGACATGACACATGAGAAAGTGGCAGTTTATAAGGTAAAATGGGAAACCCTGTGTAGGATGAAGTATTTTAACTTTAATTGGGCATGTTAATTAGGTGAGCCAAAGGGGGCTTTCGATTGCTGGACTTCAGGACTTTGATTTCTGGACCTTGGTAGTCAGCTCAGGGGGAAAAAGTGGCCAAATAAGAGAACGGACCTTGTGGGCTAGCTTCAGGAAGGGTAAGAGCTGCCAAAGCCACATGCTCAAGTGGACTGGAGTCCTTCACTTGGAAAACCAGGTTATTAAGCTGCACATGACTATAGTTAGGTTGCTGTGTCTCCTTCCAGCCTCCAGGAACTCAAGCTCTGGGTAAAGAAGCTGCAGCCTGAGGGAAGCAGCAACCTGCTACACGCCTTGAAGAAAGCCTTTGCTCACAAGGAGCTGAATTCTCTGGTGACCATTTTGAGAAACTGGTAGGTCTCCTTCCTTACTAAGCAGGTAATAGACTCCATGAAGGAAGTTGATGACCCAAGCCGTGTCTGAGAAAAAGCATTACCACGCGTGATGCTTCATGCACACTTATTATAATTCTCTTCCTAGGTTACCTGTGTATACTTGTGGCAGGGCAGCCAGGGCTGGCTAGGGCTGCTGCCCACCCAGCTCCACATCTTAACCCAGATGACCTGGGACATAGGTGATCGGTCAAGAATGAGTAGAGGGGTGAGAAGGTCGCTCAGTCAGTAAAGTGCCTGCAAGCATGAGGGCCTATGTTCAGATCTCCAGCACCCACATAAAAAAAAAAAAAACATTGTATGCCTGTAATGTTAGCACTGGAGGGGTGGGGACAGGGGCACCTGGTGCTTACTGACCAGCCAGACTAGCCAGTCGATGAGTCCCAGGTTCGGTGAGAAACCCTAGCTCGACGATAATGTAGAGAATAATGATGGAAGACACAAGAAATGGATTCCTGGCCTCTTCATGCACACACACATGCGTGTAAAAATCACATACAAGAACACTTGCACATACAAATACACACACAATGAGATGTTCTCTGGGAATTACCACTTTGGTCTGGGTTGTTCACAGCCTAGTTTCAGGAGTGCCCATGCCTCCTCTTCCTTCTGCTCCCCAGTCCAGATCAGCCTTCTGAACTCCTGTCTGACTACATCCAGCAGACCACCATAGGGCGGGACCTCGTCATTCATATCACCACCTACAAATGCGATGGTCACGTGCCCTCTGTGAGTACCTGGACTTCTCCAAAGTTCCCCTTTTACAGTTGGCACTAGTGGCCTGGGCTGGCCTCGGAGACTGTGCCTGAGCGGGGCGCTCACGCTGTGGACTAGATAGAACACACCTCTCTTGTACCCGCTTCTCCCATTGGCAAACAGGAAGTGTGGGAGAGTCTGAAAGCTCAGACTAGGAAGGGTTTGTTAGAACATCGGTGTGGCCTCTCCAGGGCTGACTCTGTCACCATCCCCCAGGCTGTTCTGAAGAACCTCACGGATGCATTTGGGGGTTCCTACCACTGCTACAGTCAAGAATCTGAGGTAAGCCTTCTGAAGCCCGGCTGTACCTCCCACCTGGGACTGTACCTGGGGATCTGGCCGGGACAGACTCTGCCACAAGCTTGCTCCCCCCCATATCATTATGCTGGCTCTCGGGGCTCAGTGACTTCACATGGGTAAATCACATGACAGTGAAAATGTGGAAAGAACAGGGACAAGCCGAAGTGGTAAGCTGTCTGATGGACTGGCCACACACTTGGGAATCTAGGAGCAGTTCCAAGCCGGTTCAACAGACTCCTCCATCACTTTCTATAATATGAACATAGCCCAGGCTCGTTTCAACTCCCACCAGAGCCTTCAGACGGAGACAGTGGCTCCAAATGTCTTCCCTAAATAAGCCCCTGCTATTGGGAGAGACTCAGAAAGGCAGAAGGGGTGCTCCACTCCTTAGCAGTCCACGCATTGGTGTCCTTGTCCCCGGTGACAGCTAAGCACCGCCTACTCTGTGTTATCAGAGGAGGTCTTAGTAAACACAGTCCCAGCTGGCGGTTCCCCCTGGCTGATGGTGGAGGATTCAGTCTGGGGGCTGTGGGGCTTCGTACCAGGCATGCCGATGTAGTTGTAGAGAATTAGGAAGAGCTCAAGTTCTAAGTCAGCTACATAGTGAGACCCTGTCTCAGAATAAAACAAAGGGAATGTAACCACCAGTCAACAGCCACGCCTGCCAATAGCTACCCAGGGCACCAAGTGAAGGAATGTTTGCCCCACACAAGTTGTCTCCCAGATTTCTCAACCTCATTTAGGGGTCACAAAGTCTAGCTTTCATGTTGAAGACTCAAGGTCAAGCAACAGTCCGTTTGCTATCTCAGTCCGGCTCTGATTGTAGATGCCACGGGCTACAGGGGCTGGGGAAGGAAAGGAATGAAAACAGTAGGGCAGTGGTGGCGCACGCCTTTAATCCCAGCACTCGGGAGGCAGAGGCAGGCAGATCTCTGTGAGTTCGAGGCCAGCCTGGTCTACAAGAGCTAGTTCCAGGACAGGCTCTAAAAAAGCTGCAGAGAAACCCTGTCTCGAAAAACCAAAAAAAGAAAAAAAAGAAAAAGAAAAAGAAAACAGTAGGTGGAAGAAACGTTTATCTTGTTGGGCATGGTGGCGCACGCCTTTAATCTCAGCACTCAGGTGGAAGCAGAGGCAGGAGGATCTCTGCGAGTTCGAGGCCAGCCTGCTCCAGGATAGTTGGGACTATATATATAGAGGAGAGAGAGAGGAAGACGGAGAGAGAAAAGAGGAAGGGAGGGGAGGGGAGAGGACAGGAGAGAGGAAAGAGAGAAGAGAGGAGAGAAGGAGGGAGGGGAGAGAGAGATCTTAAAATCTGGCTTCTACAATCCCAGCACTCAGGAGGTGAAGGAAAGAGATTGAGTTCCTTGGCTATGTTAAGAGCTTGAGACCAGCCTGGGCTTCATGAGACTTGGTCTCAAAGGAAAAAGAAAGATAAAGGCCAGTGGGATGGCTCGTCACTGCTTTTACAAGGCACTTGTCACCAAGCCTAATGACCTGCATCCCATCTCCCAGGACCGATATAGAAGGAAAGAACTAACTCCCACAAGTCGTCCTCTGCCCTCCTCACATGAGCTATGGTACTCGTGTGTGTGTGTGTGTGTGTGTGTGTGTGTGTGTGTGTGTGTGTGTGCATATTCACACAGACAGATGATGGGTGATGGATGGACGGATAGATAGATTGATAGACAGACAGACAGACAGACAGATAGATGACAGACAGACAGACAGACAGGTGGTAGATAGATAGAGGGATAATAGATGTATGTAAAGGAAAAACTGGAAGCTGCACCCATAAGTATCACTTCCCCTACCCACTCTCTGGCAGTCCTCAGCTGCTTCGGTCTCTGTGGACGTGCCTGTTGTAAGCATTTCCCCCGGATGGAAGCATACGTCTTTTGTATCCGGCTTCTCTCACTCAGCATGGCATGCTGTAGCCACTGTCGTACTTCATTTTCACGGACGGGTGACATTCCGTTGTCTAGACAGAGTAACGATGGACGTTGGGCTGTCCACTTTTTGGCTTCTGTAAATGCTGCAGCTCTGAAAGCAGGAACAGGACCCAAGTCCCCGTGTTCAGTGATTCAGCACACAGCTAAAGTAAAACTTCTGGGTCCATGGTAACTCCAGGCTTGACTTTGTTATTGAAGATGTGCTTTCTGTTTTTATTCATTTGGTTTTTGTTGTTGTTGTTGTTTGTTTGTTTTAAGACAAGATTTAAAACTAAATCCATGACTGCTTTTCCATAGGACCTGGGTAGCTCATCACTGTCTGCACCTCCAGATCCAGAGGATCTGATACCCTATTCTGGCTGCCAACATGACCAGGCACAGATGCGGTGCAGAGACATACATGCAGGCAAAACACCTATATACATAGAATAAAATAAAACTTTAAAAGACGCGGTCTCACACTATAGCCCAGGCTAGCCCCAAACTCATAGCCATCTTCCTAATTCTGGCTCCTGATTGCTGTGATTGCAGGCATATACCACCAGATACAGCTCTTTGTAGGTTTTTGAAAGACAGTCTTACTATATAGCCCAGGCAGGCCTTGAACTTAGCAGTCTCCTTGCCTCTGCCTCCCAAGTGCTGAAATTACAGATGTTGACTAGCACACTTGGAATCTATGGTTTTTTTTTTTTGAGAAACTACAACAGCTACACCATCCCACATTCTCGCCAGCACTACACAAGTGTTCTAATTCCCCACTTTCCCACCAATATTTACTATTTTAAAATTATTATTAGTGTGTGTATGTGCACACATATGTTGGCGGTGCTCAATGCCAAGGCATGTATGTGAGGGTCAGGAGACAACACTGTAGAGTTAATTCTTTCCTTTCATGTTTAAATGAATTGCAGGGACCAAATTCAGGCTTGTACAGCAAGCTCTTTTCCCCACTGAAACATCTTGCTATAGCAATTTTTAAAAATTGCTCTTAATATCATCCTTGTCATCCCAGAGGATGTAAAATGTTCCTTTTTTGAAGACAGGATCTTTCTATGTAGTCCTGACTGTTGTCTTCCAAGTACTGGGATTAAAGGTGTGCACTATAGCTGGGCGGTGATGGCACACACCTTTAATCCTAGCACTCAAAAGGCAGAGGCAGGTGAGTTCGAGGCCAGCCTGGTCTACAAGAGCTAGTTCCAGGACAGCTAGAACTGTTACACAAAGAAACCCTGTCTTGAAAACCACACACACAAAATGAGGGTGCACCACAGCTGGCTTAAAATGTTCCCTTGTAAAGGTAGAATTCTGCAAGTTAATACTGTATACATGGGACAAATATATTGGTGGGTCCTGTCTAATATATGGATCTCGGTCTATCACCCTAGTTTTAAACAGACAGCCACTCCACCTTGGGAATTGATTTGGATGCTTGCCTTTTCCTACACTGACAACTCCTGTCATACCTCTGGATAACTCATTGCTTCCATCACCCCAGCTCTATACCAGCAGGGACGTGGATGCGCTCCGAGCAGAAACCCAGAAGGCTCAAGACTTCCTCGGCCAGGTGCAAGCCCTGTGTCACAGCAGCCCATGTGAGGAGCTGACCTACATGACCAAGGAGGTAGGTAGCACTCCACTGCTGATGTCTGGGCTTGCCTTTCTGTTGCTGACACATTCGCTATGAGTTAACCTCTTGGGGTCTCATTTGTGCACCCTAAATCTGTGCCTAGCAGGAGGTGGGGCCAGGCCAAGACTTCCTCAGTGGCATGGTGAACTTGTCACTTGAGTTTCCAGAAACCTTGTGATCTAAGCCTGTGGACAGTCATCTTGGACCTTGGGTGAGGGGGAGAGGTGAACACACGGAAGAGAAACAGGTTTCTGGGGGCCTTTTTCTGTCCCCTGAAAATTCAGAAGATCCTCAGAGAATTGCCTTCAAGCCACCTGCTAATGTTTTTAAAACCTCCACATGGCAGGGGTGGGGGAGAGGTGTGTGAGAGTGAGGAAGGACTTATGAGCTCTGAAGTAAGGAGAGCTTTTAAATTGCACGTAGATCTCTACAGAGATCGCCAAAGGACCATTCATAAGCCTCTTGCCCAAACCCCCGAGTCATGAAGCTCCCCTCACCATCAAGTTCCCAGACTTGGAGAAGACTTCTGCAGAATGGCTGAAGGTCAATGGCCTAAAAGGTACCAAATCCCCAGAAAGGGCGGAGCCAGGTGGCTGACCAGGCTTGGACCCTTCAAGGCCTCCCAGGCAATGCCTTACAGCTAACGTGTTTTTCAGCCAAGAAGTTAAACCTTTATCAGATTCTGGCACCCAACACCTTCAATCCTGTGGAAGAATTTGTGCCCATTCTCCAGAAAACAGTATCAGCTACTATCCATGAGGTAATTTCAGGTCAGGCTTTTCTCCAGTCCTCCTTACGCTACGTCCTGTCTTATGTTATATTCGGATTCTCTCCAGCACCCTGCAGGAGTGCTCCCTTATGCCACATCCCATCTTACATTATAATTGAACAGTGGAAGCTTAAGGCATAGCATGGGTGTGAGGGCCTGGGTGGGATTCAGGTTTTCCCTCCAGGACTCCTTATAAAATCTAGAGTAATGAGGCTGGAGATGCAGCTTAAGGATGGAGTATATTCAACATGCATGAGGCCCTGGATTCGACACCCAGAGTCAAAGTATAAACAAGCAAACCAAGAAATCTACCATAACTGTTGATTTTCAAAGATCTGAAAATGGGGACTGGGACAATAGCCCAGTCTATAGAATGTTTGCTTTGCAAGCATGAAAGACCTGAGTTTGGTTTTCAGCCCCATGTAGAGTCCTACAAAATATGAACCATTTAAAAGACTCTCTTCTCTGACTCAGTGGCCCCAGGTCTGGTACAAGTACAGTCAATGAATGTTTCCTGGATTGCAGAGTGACAGGAAGATGGAAGGGAAGTTGGAAAGAAAGGCAAAAATTATGTATATTTGGATGAATGAAATATTGGTGAATATTCATAGAAAAGTGCATGGTTAGCTGGATAAATAGATAAAAAGCAAATAGATGAATGGATAAATGGGTAGATTACTTGCCAAATGGAAATAATGATAAATAAATGGAAATGTGGATGGATGGATGGATAGATGGATGGGTGAGTGGTTGGATGGATGGGTGAGTGGGTGGATGGATGGGTGAGTGGGTGGATAGGTGGGTGGGTGAGTGGGTGGATGGATGGATGGATGGATGGATGGATGGATGGATGGATGGATGGATGGAAGGAAATGCTGATGAATGAGTAGGAATGTAAGTGGCTGGATGGAAGTTGGAACAGATGGAAGCATGGAAGGGAAAATGGGTAGATTAACAGGAAGGAATAAAGAAAATGTAAAAGGTTGAAAGAAAAATTCAAGAAAGGGTGGAGAGATGGCCAAGTAGAAGAATGAGACGAGATGAGACTAGAAAGATGAGAATGAGACTTGAAGAAGGATTGGAAAGATGGAAGGCGAAAGGAAAGGGGGAGATGTGGAAGGTGGGCAATACTAGCAGGGCAAAAATGACCACCTCAATGACTGAAGCCACAGATACAGTGGCGCCTCAGTGACACACGAACAAGCAGGATAACAAATAGGCATTGAGTGTCTGTAAGGCCTGTCTGGATTCCCAAATGTGAGAAACCATAGCTGGTATGGATTTTTGTTTGTTTGTTTTTGTTTTTTGAGACAGGGTCTTATTGTATAGCCTGGCTAGCCTGGAACTTGCTTTATCCGCCTGCCTCTGCCTCCTGAATGCTGGGATTAGAGGCATGTGTCACCACTCCTAGGTGTCAGTAGGTTTTAATATCTCTGATTCTCACCTGTGTTACCACAACACTTGAACCATGCCTTGGTGGCTTTGGTGTTCAAAGGATCCCCCAAGAAGGCATCTGGCTTGCTGTCAGGTATGGCTTATAGGGGATCCTTCTCCTGAAGGCTTCAGACAAGACCAAGGGGTGGTATATGTGTGATTAGGTAGGGAATCTGACTCCAGATATGCTCAGAACCTGTTTCTCTCATGCATACGAGCCGGAGAGCCCAGTGCCCAACTTAAATGTAGTATTTCCCATTCATGCCTCTGCTTACCTGTTCTCCATTCTATCCATGTCAGAAAGCAATGGTACAATTTGAATGGCATGATGGGACAGTGAAGAATATCCATGTGGAACCACCCTTCCTTTATGAGTACCAGGTTAGTAATGGGTCCAATCTATTAAAATATGGGTTGCAGGAAGGAGCTATGGGCTATATAGACAACGAGCCTTTGACCAGCTTCCCTGTGTGTCCTATGGACACCTCCCTATACAGGACATAGATACCACAAACAAGAGTCTTTACCTTTGGGGTGATATCTGCCTGTCCCACATTTGAAGGAACTACTTAGTCTCTTCCTTCCCTAGTTTTGTGATAGACTGTCACGATGCACTTGCACCTGACCTAGCAAAAATATTTATACTGCCTGCGGGTACCATTTCCAGAAGTCATCTGGGGTGTGTCCCCTCCTCACAACCCCAGGCTTTAATCGCCACTCTTGGCACACTCACTCACAGTAGCTCATGCGTTTCCAGAAGCAACTCGGGAAAGTGGTGCAGATGTACGAACAGCGGCTCCAGTGGCTCTCCCTGGGCAGCAGAAGAATCTGGGGAACCGTCTGCGAAAGGAGGTATTTATCCTGCCAAGTGTGCTCTTGTTCCTCGTGGGGTCTGCTGTGTGACCCAGCGTTTCTCCAGCTCATGGTTCCCTATGGGCACCCTCAGAGCCATCGTCATCCACACCAGCCATCATCATTGTATCTCAGGATTCGTACAGTTAGAAGCAACAGAGAGATGGGCGTGGTTGTACACACCTGTGTTCCCAGCTCCCGGGAGGTTGAGGCAAGAGGGTTAAGGATGTGAAGCTAGCCTGGGTTATATGGTTAAGACCTGGCACTCAAACCACACACACACACACACACACACACACACACACACACAAGCACACATGCACACATGCACACACACACGCAACTGAAGCTCAAAGTGAGCTTGGAAGGTAGCAGGCTGATGAAGGTAACTGAGAATTCTAGCCCAGGCTTGTTAGCTGTGTGACTGCATCCAGAGGGTCAGTCTTGTCAAGCATTCCTCCAGCTCTGCTTTCCTCACTGTGGGCTTTGTTTTCAGATAGGGTTTTCCCTGCAGGTCGTAATTATAGCTGTGGAAACACTTTCTACTATTGTATTTCCAGGGCTCGAGCATCCGTGGGCCATCAGACTGACCAGGGAGACATGATATTCTGAATTCCCAGGGTCAAATGCCCACCCCTTAAGCATGGTGTGTGCCGGCTTCACCCAGCTCACACGAACTGATAGAGATAGTGTTGCTCCCGAGAAGAAGTGAGGGTGCCATTGGCAGAAGAGATGACAGACGCTGAATTGGTCGGCATATGGGGGAGGAGGGACATCCCAATATGCCTTATTTGATTCGTTATAACTGACTATAAGGAATCGTTTGGCAAAGACTTTGTTGTGGCACACCAACGGAAAGAGAGACCTTGTGACTTGAATGTCACCACAGGTACCCTCAGCACTTAAGCTGCCTTCATACATTTCACCACAGAGGAAAGACACAAGGTCCCACAGTGCACCTCCATTACTGTTCTAAGCCTACTTCTGTTGGGCTCAGCCCACAGAGACGCTTGGCCGGCTATGAGTCTGGCATGCAAACTCTCCCTGGAAAAATCTTTAAATAGTAAAATGGAATGGAACAAACATTATCTGAGCGATTCAGGTTGCCTCTTGAAGCTTGTGTTTCCCTTTAGGGTTGTTATACTGCTGGATGTCTCGGTGACCAATTCCATGTACATTATTCACATCCAGCACTCCCTGCGTCTGCTGCTGGAGGAGCAGATGTCCAACAAAGACCACTTCAACATCATCGCGTAAGTCCCCGGCGTCCCCACGGGCGTGGGGGGAGAGGCTGTGTGCGGATGCCACCACCAGGCTGAGGCTTCGGGCAGACAGCGATGTTATGAGGGCCCAGCACCCTAGGGTGCCCATCGGTTTATCTGATTCGGGTGATCTTGTTTGGGGTCTTAAATAATTGAATGGCTGCAGGGCTATCCCACTGGGGCAAAGGGGGTAAGTGACCCCAAAACACATGATTTAATCAGCCAGGGTGATGTAATTCAGCCCATTGCCCCATTTGGCTTTTAAGCTAGTAAACACAGCAGAGAGGGACCCAGCCATGCCCTGGCCTTAGCCTGGTTCTAGCAAGCACTGCAAATACTCGTTACTCCAATTTAAATTAAATTTTAATTTTAATCTATAAATAAATAGTATACAAAATTTGAAGCTGTATATAGCTTAGCTATAGTTTTAAAAAACTATGTATCATTTCAAAATTATATATGTAGTTTCTAAAACATACATTCATTTTTAAAAAATTATATATATGTTATATTTTACATGTTATAGGTAACTTTAAAATTGCAAATTATGCATATATATATAGTTTGAAATTGCATGTGCTATCATGGTGGCCTTTAATTCCAGCACTTGAGAGGCAGAGGCAAGAGAATCTCTGTGAGTTGGAGGCTTGCCTGGTCTACATAGTGAGTTCCAGAACAGCCAAAACTACATAGACAGACCCTGTCTCAGGTGGTGGTGGCGCACGCCTTTAATGCCAGCACTTGGGAGGCAGAGGCAGGTAGATCTCTGTGAGTTTGAGACCAGCCAGGTCTACAAGAGCTAGTTCCAGGACAGGCTCCAAAGTTACAGAGAAACCTTGTCTTGAAAAACCAAAAACCAAAAACCAACCAAACTAACAAAAAACAAATAAATGCTATATGTTATATCTAATTATATGTCATATATAGAGGTTATTAAATTTAAATAAGATACTATGTATCAGGTATGGTAGCATAAACCTGCAACCCCAGCATTTGGGAGGTGAGGTACAGTAGTTCATGCCCATAATCACAGCATTTGGGAGCTACAATTTTGAGGCCAGCCTGGGCTGCATAGTAAATACCAGGTCAACCATGGATGCATAGCAAGACCCTGTTTTGAAAATAGAAAATACACTTTTTGTAAAAAAAAAAAAATAATTACATACAATTTTAACTAGAGAAGGCCTAACTTGAGCTCACAGGGTGTGTCCTCAGTCCATTAAGTCACAGATAGTATTAAATAACAGGCCAGGGCCTAATCTTTCCTTAATAAAATCTAATATAAAAATCAAAAGAAATGCCTAGGGCAACATTTTCCTTTTTAATTAGCACATACCAATGACACAAAAATAATGGGCTGTATTATGACATTGGAGAAACATTTTATACAGTATTTTTGTCTGTTTAGTCTACCTATCAAGTCTACAAGGTTTCATTGAGAGCCTGCTGTGTGCAAGGCAGTAGTATACTGGCACTGGGATCCAGAAATGAGTATAAACAGTGCCTGTCCTCAAGGAACTTAAGGCCTAGTAGGGAAGACCCATGAAGAGATGAGTGCCGTGAGCCTTTGCTATGAATAGGTAGAAAGTTCCATGGACTGTGAAGGGTGGAAGGCAGGCTCAGCCCATTCTGGCTGGTCCCAGGACTAAGAAGCACATCCCCTGCTGCTCATAAACACCATTTAAGTGTTTAGTGTCAGGGCCTCTTGAAGAGTTGCACAGTTTTGTGGGTTTTTTTTTATTTTTTTTTTTTTGAGACAGGGTTTCTCTGTGGTTTTGGAGCCTGTCCTGGAACTAGCTCTTGTAGACCAGGCTAGTCTCGAACTCACAGAGATCCGCCTGCCTCTGCCTCCCGAGTGCTAGGATTAAAGGCGTGCGCCACCACCGCCCGGCTCCTGTTTTGTTTTTTGTTTTTTGTTTTTTTTTTTTGATTTTTTTGAGTTGCACAGTTTTGGCAGCTTACACTGAGTCAGAAAGTCTTTCTTAAAGGAGCCATGCCTCTGCTAGCCATCAGCAAACAGAGCCTATCTGAAAAAAATGCAGCTACCAAGAAGTTCCAGTTGACTCTTATTTTTGTAGTTCTAGAAACCTTTTTTTTTTTAAGTTTTTGAGGCTTTATGTGGATGTACATTGCCAAGTATTTGGGCGCCATTTGTAGACACAAGTTTCTGTCCCACCTGGTTCTATAGTCATTTAGTCCCCAAGAAACAGAGGCTTATATCAATTATAAACTGTTTGGCCTATTAGCTCAGGCTTACTATTAATTAACTCTTATAACTTAAACTAACTTATAATTCTTATCTATGTCTGGCCACGTGGCTTGGTGCCTTTTCTCAGTGCAGTGTTCTCATCTTGCTTCTTCTGTATCTGAGTGGCAACTACAGACTGAGCCTTTCCTCTTCCCAGAATCCTCCTCGTCTGGTTGCCCCGCCTTTACTTCCTGCCTGGCTACTGGTCAGTCAGCATTTTATTAAACCAATACAAGTGACAAATCTTTACAGGGTGCAAGAGCATTCTCCCACAGCACCCAAGGGCCATAGAAGTTTTGTGAACTGACTCCTAGAGACGCACCACTGCAGGTGGCAGGAAGAAGGCAAGAGCGCCTTCCCAGGCAGAAGCATGAGGGCGATGGGCTGAAGCAGGAGCCAGGGTGGTGCATTTTCCAGGGAGCCTGTCCATCATGTCAAAGGGAAGAGAGAGGAGTTGCTGGGGGACAGAGTAGCTTCCCAGGGTTCTAAAGAGTAGGGGGCTCACGGCTATATGGGGTGATGGGAAAGGGCATGGCGTGTGTCTACTAAGGAGGAGTTTTATACGATTCCCAGAAGGGACTGGCACAGAGGAGGCCTGGGTTCCGTATGAGAGATCCATCTTGACCCAGAGAAAGGTACATTGTTATCCATAAAGGGATAAATTCTCCTCTTGGGAATTCTAAATGCTGTCTTATAAAGAAAATGAGATCATGCACATTTATAGAAAAAGTTCAAAGTTCAACCTGAGCAGGAAAGTGCTGTGAAGGGGCCAGGCTCCAAGAGTCTTAAGGAAACAATGAATTGTTCCCTGTGGGGAAAAGGAAGTTCCTGCACAGAAGGGAAACCTAATAGTATCAGAGGGCAGCAGCCAAAGCTGGCCTGCACTGTCCCTGCTTGAGAACTCTGGCTCTGTCCCACAGGGAGTTGGCTTTGATGTGTTATGAGGAACAAGAAAATTTAGTGACTACCCTGGGCCAGCAACATTCCAACATTTGAGGGGTTGTTGCCAGAATCTCGTCTCCCTAAAGGCCTGTAAAGCCCAAAGAACAGGCACACAGAATGGACGCACCTCCTAAAAACAAGCCCCCTTTGCTTCCTCAAAGGTTTGGAAGCACAGTGGAGAGCTGGAGGCCAGAGATGGTTCCCGTGAGCCATGACAACTTACAGAGAGCCTGGCGGTAGGTGACGGCGGCAGAGCCTTCCTGTTGCTGTACCTTAGCTGCCCTGTGGCATTGTCTTCCCTGTCCCCCTCTCTCCCTGGATGTAGTCCTCTGCAGCCCCGCCCTCCCGCAGCCAAGAGCAGATGTCAGAAAACAATTTTCTTTTCTCCGTCCTTGGGGCCTCAAGGCCTTACATCCCTGCCTCCCCAGGTGGGCCCTGGGCCTACAGTGTCAAGGAAGCAGAAATGTCCTCGGTGCCCTGCAGAAGGCCATAGAAGTGGACTTCAAGGATAAAGGCAAACATGAGTCTCAGGGCATCTACCTCTTCACAGGGGGGTGTCCCTGACCAAGATATGGTGAGTAGCCTCCCTCCTAGACATCTGTTGTCTTTTTTCGTTGTCGGGACAGGGTCTCCTTGTGGTGCCCTGGCTGGCCTGGAACTTGCTTATATAAACCAGGCTGGCTTCAAACTTACAGAGATCTGCCTGCCCCTGCCTTCTGTAGCTTTCCTTTCTTTCTTCTTTCTTTCCTTTTCTTTCTTCTTTCTTTCTTTTCTTTCTTTCTTTCTTTCCTTTTCTTTCTTTCTTTTTTCTTTCTTTATTTCTTTCTCTCTTTCCTTTTCTTTCTTTCTTTCTTTCCCTTTCTTTCTTTCTTCCTTCCTTCCTCTTCCTTCCTTCCTCCCTTCCTTCCTTCCTTTCTTTCTTTTTTTTAACTTTCTGCAGTGTGTAGACTCCAGGCCCTTGCTTTTGCTAGACAATCATTCTGCCACTGAGCCACACCTCTCAACCCAGCACAAGTATCTAAACTACCTCTTCTCACGCTTTAGCAAAGACAAGAGCCTAGGGATATGGTCACAGCACAGCTCCCGCCCGGCTCAGCAGGTTTCAGTCAGGGGATGAGAATCTCATCACTAACAGGCTCCCGGCATGTCTGTGCTGCTGCTTACAGACCCTAAGTGGCATCATCAGGCGTTCAGGCCTCACTCTCTGCCATACCCTGTTAAAACATGAGAAGTTAAAACATGCCCTGATAAAACATGGGGAGAATCTCGGGCCCATGTCTTTCTGTCTCTACACAGCACTGGACCAAGCACACAGTAGGCCTCAGAAAAAAATGACAGAGGGCTAGAAAGATGGCTCAATAGTTAAGAGCATCTACTACTTTTGTAGAAGGCCAAATTCAATTCCCGGCACCCATGTCGGGTTGCACACAACTGTCTACAATTCCAACTCCAGAGAGTCTAATACCCTCTTCCGGCCTCCATGGAAACCTGTGTTCACGTACATATATACCCACCACACACATACACACACACACACACACACACACACACACACACAGCCCGACACACACAATCAGAAACTGCTGTTTCAGAGGAAGATGACCAGCCGAACTATTGGAAGATCAGCAGCTCCCAGGCCCTTGGGTGTGGATTTCCTGTCTCTCTTCCCCTCAGTCCTTGCTCAGCACCTATGTGGCAGAGGCCTGCAGCGGTTGCGACCTCCAGCTGAACGTCTGTCTCTTCTATGTGGGAGAACCACTACTGGACACCATGCCCCCAGCCTGCTACGCCAGCAGGACTGACACAGCTGCTGCCTACAAAGAGATCACCCGGGCTGCCAGAGGTCGCCTGCACTGGTTTGGGGAAACAGGTGTGTGGGTGTTCCCTGGTCCCTTGCCTCTTTCTTTCCAGAAGGTGTCTCAACAACTGGTTCCCTTGACACTAAAATAATCCCAAGAAACAACATATGAAAGTCACATTTATTAAATCAGGAGGGCCGGCCGGAGAGATGGTTCAGCTGTTAAGAGCACTGATTGCTCTTCCAGAGGACCCAAGTTAGAGTCCCAGCACCCACAGGGTAATTCATATCATATGTAACTCCAGTTCCAGGGGATTCAATACCTTGGTCTGGTCTTCCAAGCTATCTATCACTAATATGGTACACAGTCACACAAGCAGGCAATAAATATATATAAAATAGTAGAACAATCCTAAAAAAATAAAATTAGGAGGCCAAAGACATGGTTCAGTGGGTAAAGGGGCTTGCCATCGAGCCTGAGCTCAATCCCTGGATTACACATGGTGGAAGAAGAGAAGCAAATCCCACAAGTAGTTCTCTGATCTTAACACACATGTTACGGCATGCACATGTATGTATATGCATACACACACATAAAAAGGTATATTGAAATGAGAGACTAGGGACATAACTTCATGGTCAAAGGCAGGCACACTTAGCATTTGTTGGCCGTGGGTTCCATCCTCAACCCTCGAGTGTTAAACTAATGTTCTAGAAATGACTAGTGATGTTGGGTGTGCAATAGTGTGGATGTGCTTAGTGCCACTGAACTACAGAGCTGAGGTGACTATGAGCAGATGGCACAGCTCAGTGGCGAGGTTAGTCCTTTGTATGCCCAGGTTCAATACCCAACCCCCCAAAAGTAAATGGTGACGTTTATGTCGGATATATTTCACTGAGGGTGACCTCAGTGGTAGAGTGTTTACCTAGCATGCACAAAGCCCTGTGAAAGATGCCCCACATTGATATGTGTGTGTTCTGTGTGTGTGTATGTGTATAGTACATGTTGGTAATTACAGTATACACACACATCAGATCTAGAACACATTGTAAAGATCCTTTAGAATTATAGTTTCAAAAGTGTGGTATATTCATAAGGAACCCATAAATATATCTGTACATGGTACATGGAGCAAGGCCATGCTCTCTCCCTATCTCTATATCACTCCGTGTGTTTGTGTAATCGTTGTGATAATTAAGATGAACATTTTAAAATTTTAGAAAAACACTGACTTTGTTGGCTGTAATGAATTTTCATTTTTTTTAAATATTGATTTATTATGTATACAATATTCTGTATGTGTATGCTTGCAGGCCAGAAGAGGGCACCAGATCCCATTACAGATGGTTGTGAGCCACCATGTGGTTGCTGGGAATTGAACTCAGGACTTTTGGTAGAGCAGGCAATGCTCTTAACCTCTGAGCCATCTCTCTAGCCCCTCATTTTTAAAGTACTCTTAAAGCACAAGAAGAAAATTAAATTAAAATATATGAAATGAGTGATGGCTTAGGTGCTATACATATGGAAAAATTCTTACAATGTGGGAGGGATTGAGCCTAGGACACACTAATTCCTTGCCAACTCTGTGACTCACAGATGAAATGACTTCGAGGCAAGACATGCCTGGGCTCAGAGCTCTGGAGCAGTTTGCAGATCTTTTTTGCTATGAACTTGTTGATTGTGTTCATTGACATTCCCAGCAATGATCACTAATAATACAAACAGGGAACAGCTATAAGATGACAGGCACAGCTTAAGCATCTTATGGACACTATATAGCTTGATCTTTACCACAGCCCCATGAAGCAGGTGACTATCTGCCCTGCTCCTTTAGCTCAGCCTAAAGGACAGAAGCTGAACCCAGACAGGTCAACATTAATGCCCAGCATACTTGCCAGATACTAGAGTCCCGCTCAAGAGCGACATTGATATGTTCACTGCAGATGTTAGTCACCGTAAATAGTTACCATGTCAGTAATTATTTCTCATTCCATAGAGTGACAAAAACCTTCGAGCCCACTTGCCCTTCCCGTGAGGGCCAGGACACTGAGTCCCATGGTCAGCTGCACTCTTGGTGACAACATACCACTGGATGATACGGGGTTGGGGCTGGTCGGTTCAGTCCACTATGGTTCGGTCTTGTCCTGTGGGCATGTCACTTCCGCATGGCCTTCCTGTGAGCCAATATTGACATGTGCCCAGTGCCACAACCTTACCTATAGCTCAAGATTTGCTTTGTTTCCAGGTATTTATGAGAGTGATGACGTCAGTGCCATCATGTCTGAGATAGAAAAGGCCCTCAACTACTCCCAAAAGGTATGCCTTGTGCCTTGGGCTCGGGTTTATACACGTGTGGTCCTTGTGTCTAACTGCCGTGGCTATTGCAACAAAATACTACAAGCAGAGTAGTTTGGACCAAAAAAAAAAAAACATTTATGCTTCTGTGTTTCCAGGGGCTAGACGTCTGAAATCAAGCTAGCAGCAGGGCCATGTTCCTTCTGTAGGCTTTGGGTAGTACCCTTCGTTATCACATCCCTTTAGTTTTGACAAAAAAAAAACAAACAAGTATGTTGGATGCTTATTATAAATGGCATGGAGGGTTTCTGAGGCTATTGCAATAGGGAATACAGTTCAAACACAAAACCCCAAACACGGCCGAAATAGCGGGGGTTTGTAGCCAGTGAACAGTCAATGGATGGAAAATCACTAAAAGGGAGTTGATTAGGCTTCAGGGGTGCAGAGGTTCCTGGTAAAGAGAGCCCAAGGGCCTAGCACTCAAGCATAGGCAATAAGGGCTATCAAGGGGAGAGTGGCCTTGCTGAACTTACTAAGCCAATTCTTTGCTAAAACTGAGCTGAGATAGCCTACCTAGTCAAGAAGGTGTCTCTAAAGTTTGGTCCATACGTGGGCATTCCTCAGCTGTATAGTCATAATTCTGACCTATGCTTCCACCTGCACGTGCCTCTCCACCCTCTGTGTGCGGTCTTTTCTCTCTCACGAGAACACCAGTCGTATTAAATTAAAAGGCCCGCCCTACTCCGATATGACATCATCTTGACTTAGGTTTCAATTTCAGCTGCAAGAGACATTGTTTTTAAGGTCATATTTGCAATTACCCTTTGCAACATATCTTAGGAGATACAAATCAGCTCACCCCAGCTTCCCTCTCCATGTCTAGATCCACTGAGAGCCAAACCTTCAGAGGGAACGTGGACACTTCCTGTCTTTCATTGAATTTTGATCAATATGCTGTAGACACTGGTCTCCTTTGAGTTCCTTCATCACACCCAGCCCCTTCCTAATCTCAGCCTCTGTGTGTGTGTGTGTGTGTGTGTGTGTGTGTGTGTGTGTGTGTGTGTGTGTGGTTTTTCGAGACAGCATTTCTCTATGTAGTGGTCTTTGCTGGAACTTGCTTTCTAAACCAGAGATCCTCCTGCCTTTGCCTCCCAAGTGCTGGGATTAAAGACGTGTACTACCGCCACCCGGCTCTAAACTCAGTCTTTGCAACTGCTGTATTCTCTGCCTGCTATTTCTTCCTAGATTATGCATGGCCTGCACTTTGTTATTCAAAATTCATTTTAAAAAACTACTTCCCCAAAGGAGATTTGAGTAGTACCTGTGCAACTAGAAAGCTGGGAAGGATCATGCCGGGAGCAGTGAGAATATGGGGATAAGGGAACAGACAGGAAAACATCTAAAGATGAATGAACCAAATTTACAGCTGATGCAACATACAGGGTGAAGGACAAGGAGAAACCTAAAAGCAGTCCCCCAAGGTCTTCTCTGGGACAGCTAGCAGACAGCAGTGTCACTGACCAACGTGAAGAGAATGTAGGAGCAGTCTATGGTGGGAGAGTTTGGGGAACAGGGGTAAAGCTAAGAGAAAAGTAGGCTTGCCTATGAGATAGCAACCGAGGATGGCCTGAAGGCAGATGGGAAAATATATAGGGTAGAGAGAGAGATTTGGAGCTGTTCAAGCCTGGATGGCCAGGGTGTTTGTAGGGCCCATAGTCAAGCCAAGGGAAGAATCTGTGAAGGTCTCATCCTGCTGCAAATGGTACTTCCTGCCAGTTGTAGGATGACTCATCTGCACACAAGACTGTAGCCACACAAGACAATAGAGCCACGGTTCATGTTCTTTTGCTCCGTGGCCACTAGGTCAGTGAACTGGAGGCTCCCAGATGTGCCTTAGCTCTCTTCCTGAAAAGGCTCATCTGGGGTCTGTAAATCCCTGATTCTTAAATGCCATCTCAAACTTCCGGATGTTTGTTTATGTTTGAAAAGTCTTCCTTGGTTCTCTGAGTGTGAAGTAGTGGAATAGAGAAGAAACGTTTAGACAAAAAGAACAATCACTGCCTGCAGTTCTGCCAGTGTCTGTGTTGGCCCTGGGGTGTGGTGAGCTGACTGTGTGGTCACTCAAGGGTTTTACATGCTGGCTTGCTCAGTCCCTGGAGTTGACTTGAAGTTCCCTCCATTACTGGAAAAGAACCTTGTGCTCACAGATTTTTGGTTCCTGTTCTGTAAAGCAGTATCTTGGCTTCTTCATCAATGTGACAAATATTTGAGAAAAAAACAAGTTAAGGAAGGGAGGAACTATTTTAGCTCCTAGTTTCAGAGATTTCAACCCAAGCTGGTTCCTTGGCTATTGACCTGAGGTGAGGCTGAGCATCACGGCTAGGGACATAGATGACGGTGAGCACCATGGTGGGGGACATGTTCTGGAACAGAAAAGCTGAATTTATGGCAGCCAGGAGAAGCAGAGAGGGTGGGACAGAGAGAGGCCTAGTTCTCACGGATCTGCCTCCAGATGACCTTCTTCCAGCGAGGCTCCTCTTTCCTATAGTTTCTAGAACCTCTCAAAGTAGTGCAAAGGACCAAGAATTCCAACATGAGCCAGCAGAAGACTTTTCATATTCAAAACTGTAAGACTTGATTATAAAGTGGGGTTAGCGAGTCTTGTTGGCCTGAGGGCTTGAGACCCCCAAACATTAATTTGCCCAGTGTCCAATACAATAAAGGAGTCCTTATTCTTCATAAGATTAATCCAAGCCCCAAACTGCATCCTCTGGGCAGAAAGAAGCATCCAGAGGACTCTGTCCTGATGTACATGTGTGTCTGTCTACCCACAATGGCCAGTGTGTGCTACCACCCACCCCCATTGCAGTGTGCCTTCCTCGTGGCTTCTCTGAAGAACCACTCGGGGAAAAGAACTGCAAAACGCAGCCCTCCAGAAAGACAAGCCAAAGGATGCTCAAGCCAAGTCCGCCCAAGAATCTCTGTCCTCCCAAGCCCACAGCCCCCTCGGTGGCCAGAATGTTTGACTCCCTTCCCTAATAACACACAGAGGATTTGTTTCCAGTTTGTCTCCTTGTCTTTCCCTAGATCTTAAAAGGACTGGGCCAGGCCCCAGAGCTAGCACTGGAGGGGGCAGAGACTCGGGGAGGGACATTCCCCTCGGGGTCCCTGGGAAGAAGACCTGCCTCTTAGCTTAGAGGGGGGTACCTATGGCTCCCCTACTCACCTGTACTTTGGTTATGCCGACTTCAGTTCCATTTCCTAGCCCAGTTCTAACATCTCCATGGAACTACACCTTCCTCTCTACATAGGGATAACTCACCCTGGGAGGGTTTGTGGGGGAAAGGGTAAGGTCTAATAGCATCTTGTTGCTACATACCAAGCTTAGTGGGGGTATGATGGGACTCTGAGACTCACCCTCAGCCTGCTGGGGATTGTCTTCATTCATGGCCATCAAATGTGTCCTAATAAAACACTCACTGTTCACCTAAGTGGTCAGAGGACCTTTTAGAGGGGAGACCTTCACAAACCAGGGCTGTCTATGATCAGAAGAGTCGGTGAGACCTGAAGACTGTCCAGCAGGTGGCTGACTAGTGAGCACACACATTTCAGAGTGGGGAAGTCTATCCTAGGGAGGTATAGCTTATCCACGAGGCTGCATCCCAGACTCATTCCCACCCCTCTTACTATTTCCCCATTATGGGAGAACCCCAGCATCTCAGGGCCTTTGTGTGGGACCTTCAGTGGGCCATGAGCTGACTCAGTGTGAGGAGGGCTAGGCTGTACCATGGCCTCTATTAGGTCATCTTGTCAGGCTGAGCACCCCCTAAAATGATAGCATCTAGGCCCTTCTCACCACAGTTCAAAAAAGGATCCCTTGCTGGCCTGGTGCCCTTGGCTGACATTATTAAACCATTTCTACATTCTACTTATGCCAAGTAGGAAAGACTTCCTCTAAAACTGAGGGGCCCATGAGGACATAGAAACATCAGGCAGAGTGGTGCATGCTTTAATTCCCAAACACTTGGGAGGTCGAGGCAGGGCAGATCTCTATGAATTCAAGACCAGATGGTCAATACAAGCAAGCTCCAGGCCCAGCAAGACACTACATAGTGAGACCTGACTCAAAACAGCAGCAAAACAGAGCACAGAAAGTTACCTAAATGCTTGTTTGTCGTACTGGAGGCCCAGAAAAATCTAGTCTAGTAGGAAGAGAATCAAGGAGACTAGGAAAGAACATCTGGCAAAACACAGTGCTCCTCCATACTACATACATAAATGCACACATTCATCCTCTTTTTCCCTCCCAAACCCAGAGTGAAATCCTGCTACAGAAGGTAGGCTAAATGTTTCCGAGGTGCTAAGTCCCTTAGATCCCTCCCTGGAAACCTTCTGATTGACAGGTTGAGGTCAGGGTGACTGGGGGAACTGCCCACCACAGGCAGCAGGCCTCTGATGGGAAAGACGGCCTGTTTTCTAGAGCGTTAAAGATGCCCGGGATGGAGAAAAGAGAGCTGAAAACCCGAAAGCTCTGAAGGGTTTACCCCTTGGTGGTGAAGGAAGCCCCTCTCCAGGTAAGGCATGGTTGGGAAAGGCAAGGGATGGAGGGTCAGCTCAGGCACCACTGAGGCGTAAATTAATAATGAAAGGGACTGAATGGTGTGATGCTTGACGGCTGCCAGGCCGTTATCTAAGGTGCTCCTCGTGAGACCTGCAGCCCTCAGTTCTCAGCAGCCAGCTCCCTGTTTTAGTAATTTTACTCACAGGGCTCAGGCCCACGGGGTTCATCAAGAGAAGTCATAACTGTTCTGTGAAGTACGTACCTCAATAACCTGTGACTACGTATCTCATTCTGAAGAAAAAGATTTATAGCCATGCGGTTCAGGCAGCAAGCCCAGGAGGTCTCCACTCTGTTTCTCATCAGCCCATCTGTAATCTGGGGGAACAGCCGATGAAATGGCACAGGCACGCTAAGCACTTCACACTGTTTCCAGGAAATCCAAGGACCTGGGGATGGTAGCTCCAGCTATTACCTAACCGGTCCAGACAGGGCAAGGAACCTGAGATGGGGCCAGGAGCCTGAACATTCCATGTCCGGGTAGATGATAGCTGAAATTGAGATAGCCTAGCAGCATGGCTCCATCAGTGGGACCTATAGAGAGTAGCCCAACCAACAACTCAATGTCTTCCAGCCTCGGCCCATCCTGGGAAAGAAGGGATGCTGGAACAGAAGAGGAAGAGCAAGCCCAAGTCAAGAGAGCCAGCCTCTCTCTCTTCTACACAGACTCGGGGAAACACCGTGTGGGTAAGCTGAAGCCAATACGTGCATCTGAACAAGCTCCTGGCCCTCTGCAAACCTGCTGAGGATAGTAGCCCTGTCCAGCTCCCTCAGGACTCAGCCTCTGAAGTAGGCCTAACCTTAAACAACCCATTTTCTCCCAGCTAAAGCAATGAGCATGAGCGGGTGGGCTCTCTCGCTGTCTTTGAACACAGTCGTGCCTTCTGGGACAGGCAGTTTCTCTGAGCCGTGAGGACAGTTTAAGGGAGGGATGAATTGAAGAATTTCCCTAGACCACCATGGGGTCATTATGAAACGGTACCTGTATTAGTTACTTTTATTCTTCATATTACCAATGCAAACAAAAACAAAGAAGGCTGTCTTGCGGCTCACAATTGATGAGCTATAGGACATCCTAGTAGAAAAGTGTATTGAGGAAGAAGCTGTAGCAGCAGAGATACAAGGATGCTGGTCATACCGTGTCCACAGTAAGGAAGCAAAGAAAACTGAATGTTGGTACTTCTTCCCTTTTGTCCCCATTTATTCTGTCCAGAGCCCAAGTTCATGCATGGCGCCACCACATTCAGAGCGGGTTTTTCCCCCCCTCAGTTAAATTTCTCTGGAAGTTTCCCCTCACAGATACACACAGAGGCCCATCTTTCTAGGGTGACTCTACATCCATGCAATTCAGCAATGAAGATGGAGCCATCTCGGTGCCCATCTAGCTGGATTCCCTGCTAAATGGAGAAGGGGCAGCCTGCGTTGCCCAGCCCTACCCTCATGAATTTACTTTCTACATCTTCAGCAAGTTCTACCTAAATAATTGGCAGTGAATTTGACTTCAGGGAAATGGGTATGAAAGGGAGGAAGGAAGAGGCAGATCCATGGTAATTCTGCTGTGCTTCTCCTAGGCTCTGTGTACAAGAGGTACCCCCAAGGGAAGTCGGTTAAGAGGACCAACTCTTCTATTGAGCTGCCCAGGAAGGATACTGTTTGCTCAAGTCGAGAGGTATTCAGTTGTTCACATCAGCCACGCCCCTTAGTAATTCCTCTACCAACCATGGCTTTTAGGAGGGTGGGCATGCTTGGCAAAGAGGGCAAACCTTTTGAAAATGACTGCTGGTTGTGACACACGCAGTAATGGCAATAAGATCAGAGTCTGCTACTTCCTAGCTGGATAGCCTTGGGAAGTCACATGGCTGCACTCAGTCTCACTGTGTAAAATGAAAATAAGCTGGCTCTAGTGGAGCACACCATTAATTCCCAACCCTTATGAGACAAGACAGATGCATCTCTATGAGTTCAAGGCCAGCCTGGTCTACATAGCAAGTTGCATGACGACCAGGACTAATAGAGAGACCCCATCTCAAAAAAAGAAGAAAAGAGAAAAAGAAAAGTCCAAAAAATAAATAAATAAAATGAAGATGTGCCTATCTCATAAGGTTGGTATGAGGCATGACTAAAGTGTATTTTGTCATAGTCCTTATTGATGTCAGATCCTTTGGAATATAAGCAACAGAAATCCCCCTCTGGTTCAAACCATCACTCTCCACACAACCATTCAATGACGTCTGCCCTTGGTTCTGCTTGGGCTGACCTTGGATGTCAGGCTCAAATGGATTGGAGCCTACATCCGACATCTCTCCATTGGATGAAGAGGCTGAGGTTATCCTGATTGGTTTTAGAGTCTGAACTTTAGACCATTTAACTCCAACCACTATAGGAGATTATACTGGGCTGCTAAAAAATCAACAATATCTTCCAGAATCAACAAGGCCAAGTATATGGTCAATGCAATGGTTTCCTCTTGGCCATTCTTGTGTCTCTCTCTCCCAGAGCTTGGGAAGAGAATCTGCAAGTATCGATGCTCCGGGAGGACCAGGAGCATATTTCAAACAAGAGCTTTTGACCCGTAGTCAGCTGCTCACGTAGGCCTGACTTACTCACCTTACCTGTTTATTCTGAGTGGATAGCCACCTGCGGCTGAGAAAGCTGAAGCTTGGAACTGTCCAAATGCCTCGCCCCAGCTGTAGATGTCAGAAGTTGGCACACAAGGCGGTGTCGGCCAAACACTGCTCTGTCATCCCAGTATAGAGATCAACGTAAGTCACACATGCTGTTCCTCACCCCCCAGTTCCTTACCTTTTGTCAGTTGCTAGTGGCAGCGAGAAGGTCAGGAGGCACTGACATCTATTCTCTGCTTATATAGTCTCACTCCCTAAAGTAGGGCTTCACTCGGTTGAGTGGCAGATATAGACTTCTGGTAGAAAAAAAAATAAGCGAAGCCCCCCCCCCCACCAGGTCTGAGATCACACCCTGGAGTAGATGGTAAGACCTAGAAGCAGATGCTAAGCAACCATCCGTGACGACGTAGCCACTCCAAAGCACTTGGTAATTGTCTTTATTTTTCTGATACTGTGGATTTAAAAAAAAAATCCATGACCAAGGCAACTTGTAAGAGAAAAGAGTCTAGTGAGGCTTACCATTTGAGAGGGTCAGCGTCCGTGACCCTAGTGGTGGAAGCATGGTGACATGCGGACAGGCATGGCAGATCTGAGAGTTTACAGAGAGGCTGACTGGGAATGGCATGGGCTCCTGAAACCTCAGAGCACACCCCAAGGATGGCAACTTCTCCAACAAGATCACACCTCCTGATCCTTCCCAAACACTTCTCCAACTGGGGCCCAGTATTCAAAACATATGAAAGCCACCTAGGGGCTGTTCTTTACTCAAATCATCACAGCACCCTAACGCTGGCCATGGCTCCAGTAGGGATGGCAGGAGGGAGCAGGTTCTCTTCCCTGCTTGCTATTTGGGAGGTGTTTTCTCATTATTCTGGGGTTGCAATAAGTGCATTCAGTACAAAGTAAAAATTGGCTTCTTTTTCTCTTTGCCCCTTGATACCCGTGTATACAACATCAGAGGAAACTAAAAATAGCCTAAAAAATTATCCACTTAATGTGGGGTCCTTTTCCACATGCTGACCCCTCTGCTGAGGGTATCTTTCCATTTGAAATGTGTGGACCTTCTAGCCCTCGAATAAGGATTTTCCTGTTTTAAAACTTGGAGATGTTGTGACTTTTACACTGTTCCCACCGCGGTTTCTGTTTGACATAGCACCATTACCCTAGTTCCCACTCCTTCACAGAATCATGGAATTGGGCAGTACATCTAAATTAAAATAACTTTTCAATAAATAAAACTGACCCAAACATGGTGCTCTATGTCTGCAATGCCAGGACTCAGGAGGCAGGAAAAAGGAGATGATAATACAAGGCCAGCATGGGCCACATGGTGAGACTCTGCTTCAAGATCAATCATGCAAACACACACACACACACGCACACACACACCACATATATAAAAATATGTGGAGAGTTGTTTATTGCAATGGTATGAACACTTTTGGGGGTGCTGAGACTATGAACCAACACTGATGGGGTGTATTGGGCCTCTGCGTGCCTTCCCCAGGGAGTAGTGAGGCACATCCGTGGACACTGTGGGAAATGGAGACGTATATCACGTCCATGGAAGAAGGTGATGAGGGGCTATGTGCAGAGGCTGCAGTGGCTGATATCTGGTGAGTCTGACTACATCCCAGGAAGGTGGGAGGAGCCTAAGAGGAAGTGGTGAAGGCTATCGCAGAAATTCAGGGGTCAGTCCTTCAAGGCCAACTCTTCAGGAACGTCAGGCCAGTGGTTTATCCGAGCCATTCTCCTTGAACTGAATTAGCAAACTCAGGGTCCAGGGATCAGGCAAGGTGATAGGTGACAGAGTATGGGACGGGAACCAGAGGGAGTTTCTGCCCGTCCTACAAAGCTGGCTGCTTCCTTTGCCTCCCTGTACGTGACTGCGGATGTCCCAGTTCTGACCGTGGCTGTTGGGTAGTAGGAAACGACATTATGAGAGGAGCAAGGCCTGTGTAATTAGTGGGGACCCTACCTGAACACATTTGTGAAGGTAGACATGGAAGAGGTTCCAACCCAGAAGATATCTTCCGTACTTCTTCTGTTGTAGGAGGCCACTTGTTTGTTCCCGGCTGCCCACACTCAAAATAATCACACACAGAAACTTTATTAATTAAATCACTGCTTGGCCTATTAGCTCTAACTTCTTAGTGGCTAGCTCTTACATCTTAATTTAACACATTTTCTATTCATCGGTGTATTGCCACGTGGCTGTGGCTTACCGGCAAGATTCTGGCTCATCTGTTTCCTGGAGGCTACATGGCATCTTTTTTTCTGCCTCCTTTCTCCCAGCATTCAGTTTAGTTTTCCCCATCTAGCTCAATTCACCCTTTCACAGGCCCAAACAGCTTCTTTACCAATCAATGGTATTCACAGCATACAGGAAGGGAATCCCACATCTTTCTTCCCTGGGGTACCAAGGTGCCTCCAAGAACGATGCACAAATGGGGCAGGATGAGGAGGTCCAGGCTCATATTCCAGAAGAGGTGCTAACTATATTACAAGTGTGGTAGTCCTTACCTGTAGCCCAGACTTGTGAGGTAGAGGCCAGAAGACCAGGAGTCCAGGGCAAGCCTTAGCTGAGCATCAAGGCCAAGAGGTCAGACATCTTGAAGTAAAAAGGAAATGAAATAGGAAACACTTAGCCTTGGGATCTGGAGAGTTTCGGGTAACAGGATGAGAGAGCCTTATGGGCTCTCCCGTGTTGTCATGTAGGGTCCTGTGGAGTTCATTAGACTCTAAATAGTCTGTGTCATAGCATGTGGCTATGACAGCAGCTTTCCAAAGCCTCTCTTCCAAGCTCCAGAGGGTGATTGACAGGTCATGGTTAGGGGCGGCTCAAAGGGGAAGTAGAGTGACCTGTTCTCAACTTACACCAGCCACTTGGAAAAGCTGATGATGGAGCACCTTCACCTCACACACAGGTCCATGTCCAAACCCCTGTACATCAGACTCACTGAGAGCCAAGGCTATCGCTTAGTGGCAGAGTGCTTGCCTAGCACCTACAAGCACAACTCGGGGCCCCAGGACTCCCACACACAAATTCACCTGGGGGAATACTTCATTCATTGTTCACTCATTCATTATTCAATGAAGAATGTTGGACTCCTTCCAGGTGTGTGGAGAGGGTAGACGGCAAGTCCCAACAGGGTGCCTGAGCTCATGGAGCGTGTGCTCCAGGAGAGAAATCTTAACCAAAAAGTCACAAATGACAAGTGGCAGGGGAAATGGGGGTGGGGCAGCCATACTGTGGGGGCGGTTGGCCCCGAAGTGATGTTTAAAGTTGTGGAGATGTTGAGTGGACAAAAGAAGAAAGATAGACAGTCTGTGGGCAGTAGGCCTTGAGTGGAAGGAACAACTCTGAGTTCGGAGACTGAAAAGAAGGGGACGGTGTGGGAAGGAGGAGCCAAGCAAAGAGTGTTCAGAGAGAGACAGAAAGGCAGCCAGGGCACTGTCATTCCTGGGAGCAACAGGAACCATTAGCAGGGTGTCCCATAAGCAGAAAATGACCAGCCAGCCTTGCAGTCTTCCCTCTGGCCGCTCTGTGGATAGTGAAACTCTTTGGGGAGAGAGCAGAACAAGGATTACTGGTCCTAGCCTTTTGGGAGATGAAGAGAGCCGGTCCAGTAGAAGGGGATGTAGAAAGATGGCATGGGCAAGCATGAGAGGATTTGGTAGGTGACAATGGGCAGGGCATGGTGGCTCACACTAAAGTCCTGCCAGGGGGTTCTAAATGGGGGTGTTTGTGGATGCGACCCTTGAAGGGCTGACTAGTCCCATAGAGCACCCTGCCAGCTTCCGATCTCCGGCTGACTTTCCTCTTAGTCTCGCTGTGACAGCCAGGTGAATCCTGGAAGACCCTAGGCAACAAGGTCCAACAAACTTGGTCACTTACTCATGGAGAGTGACTAGCTGATAGTTCTAGCCGTTTTGTTCGTTTTCTTCTGCTGTCCCAGGGAGCACCAGGGTTCATGACACTGGTCGCACCAAATATTTGCTGAGCTTCCTCACTGCAATCAAAGACCAAAGTTAGCGGATTCATGACCAAAGTGTAGATGAGAGGCGCAAGACAGAACCTAGGCTCTACGCTGTGGGTTCTGGACAAGTTCTAGCCCTCTAGAGACCCCCTTGAACTGAGTCTCCAGGCCTTGAATAACTTTTCTGTATGTCTCACCCATCCCCCACGGGTGTGCCCATGTAGTCCTCACCCTAGCTTTCTCCTCCACCCCAGAGCTGAAATCTTCATCTCCCAAACCTCATACAGCTGATTATCTCTGCCCTTGGACAGCTGGCTCCCCCATCTCTCTGCCACGGGGCCATCTCCCAGTGGATAACTTGTGACCAATTATCGGGGAGGCAGTAGGTGCTTTAAGACTCTGTATTTTGTAGATACCATGAGGAACACTAACATCTTACCCCTTCCCTGGCCTCTGCCACCCACCATGGAGCAGGGAGCCGCAGGCTGTTTGGCACATCTTGGAAAGCAACGTGTGTATTGTACTGGATACGTCAGGATCCATGAGCCCCCACTTGCAGTGGATGAAGACAGAGATGGTCCTGCTGATTTGGGAGCAGCTGAGGAAGCACTGTGACAGGTAGATGGCTGGGCTGGGGAGGGTAGGACCAAGAAGATCACATCAGGCCCCTGGTGTCCCAGGCTGAGCATCCTTGCCCTTTTGAATCATTGTAAAGAGGAAGAGAAAGAACACTGTATTTTTGCACCTCTTCAGCGTTTTAAAACTGCTTACATATGCATCTAGCATTTTAAGGGGGTACCTTCTCCCCCTTTCGGTGTCTGGACTCACTGTAGAGTCTCCAAGCGACAGTCCTCACAGAGATGACTTCTACAACATCAGCACAAACTCGCCTGCTCTCACCAATCATTTTTTCCTCCCTCTGCCCTGCTCTTTTCTTCCTCCCCAGCTTTAAACCTGCTCAGCTTTGCAAAGGACCTGAAGCCATGGCAGAACACTCTGGTGGAGACCACAGATGCAGCGTGTCATGAGGCTATGAAATGGGTGGGCCCACTTGCAAGCCCAGGGGAACACCGCGTTTCGTATCAGCTTTAATGGCAATTGCTGCCTCTTACCCCCACCCTGTAGCATCACAGAAACAGTGCCATGCCACACCAGTAGCCCATGAAGCTTTGGGACTTGCAGCGTGTAGCTTCATGTCATCCTCCTAACAGCAGGTGATACGGGCTCTCACTTTCAGAGGAGACCCAGAGGCTTTAGGGGAAAGTTGGGTGGCGTGTCGGGGATTAAAAGACAGAAAGTGGCCTCAGCAGCTCCCTTGCTCTCTATCTTAGGCTGGAAGTGTAATTTCATTTCAATTTTTTTTTTTAAGACAGAGTTTCTCTGTGTAGTCCCTGGCTGGTCCTGGAAACTCTCTCTGTAGACCAGGCTAGCCTAAAACTCACAGAAATTCACCTGCTCTGCCTCCTAGTGCTAGGATTAAAGGCGTGCACCACCACCATCCAGCCTCAATCTTTTTAAAATTTGTTGTCATTGTGTATGTGTGTGTGAGTGTGTGGTGTGTGTTGTATGATTTGTGTGGGGACAAACATGGCCTGGCATATGTGTGGAAGACAACTTCACAGAGTTAGTTCTTTACCTTTTAACTTCATTTGGGCTGCAGGAACCAAATTCAAGTTGCCAGACTTGTCCAGAAAGCAATTTACACATCGAACCGTCCTTGGGGGCTCAGAATCTCAATCTTTTTTTTTTTTTTTTTTTTTTTGGTTTTTCGAGACAGGGTTTCTCTGCGCTTTTTAGAGCTGTCCTGGAACAGAATCTCAATCTTAATAGGCAATTTTAGAATCCTATCCGACACATTTTCCCTGGGGACAGAGTCTCCTCCCTTGAGCTGTTTCTATCCTTCCTAGAGAACCTCCCTACCCAGGCCTGACTTTGCCTCCCTGTGCTCTCTTAGAAAGCTTTTAGCTTTCAGGGCATGCAAGGCCTGTATCTCCTAACGGATGGGGAGCCAGACACAAGCTGCAGCCTTATTCTCGATGCTGTGCAGAGGCTACACAAGGAGAGAGACGTGAAGGTGCATACGATCTCCCTGAGCAGCACAGACAGGTGAGCAACAGGAGTAAGCTGAGCTCGCCTCTCCTGAGCTACTGGTCTGAAGGCCTGAGAGCCTCCACTAACCCAAGGCCTCCCTTAGACACAGGAATTAGGAAATGCGTTGCTTTAATTCGTGGCCTAGAAACTGCAAAGTAGGAGCCCTCTCCCCACCCCAGGCTGACCAAGCAACAAACCGTTCTTACGTCACTCTGCACCGTTAAACTGGTGCACCCAGTTCATGGATCTGTTACTGTCTCCCTTCTAGTCTTCTTTTCTTGGGAAAACATGAATGAATACCTGGGGAAACTAGAAAAGAAAGCCTCATCATAGCATTCTTTTTAATATTTTTATTTAGTCTTTGAAAATTTCATTGATGTATATACATGAATGATTACACCTGCTCCCAACTCCAACCTCCAACTTCCCTTAGGCCCGCCACAGTATCTCCCTCTCAGTTTCATGGTTTTTCTTCCTTTTTAAAAGTTATTATTGACTTTATTTTATACACATGAAAGTTTGTCTGCATGTAGGTATGTATGCCAATGAGTGCCTGGCACCTTCAGAAGTCAGAAGAGGGGTTCGTGCACCCTGGAACTGGAATTATAGATGGTTGTAGATCTTAGGACTCAAATCCAGGTCCTCTGCAAGGGCAACAAGTGTTCTTAACCACTGAGCCATTTCTCCAGCCCCATCTTTCTTTTTTATTAATAGAACACTCAGTCCAGTTTGTGCTGCCCGTCTGTACATAGATATAGGGCCATCTGCTGGGGCCTGAGAAACCCATGGCCACACACCCAGAGAAAAGCAACTCTCCCTCCCTGCCTAGCCAACTCTCACTAGCTCCTCAGCCAGTAGTAGGCCTTCTGGAACCCCTCCCACTCCGTGCTGCCATTTTAACTGGCTTGATCTTGCCAGAATCATCATTATTACAGATGGCCATTTAGAAGAACATATGTTAGAGAAGACGCAGCCTCTTCAAAAAACTCTTTATCGTGAGGGCTAAAGGCATGTCTCAGTGACAGTGCATGAGGCCCTGAATCCAATCCCCAATAACAAGATAAACTTTATTTATTAATAAAATTGATTGCTTGGGTACCTATTCTCTCTCTCTCTGGCTGAACTATGAATTCTATTAGGGCCGTATTTGTGTCCCTGTAGGCCCATCACATGGCAGACACTGGTGAATGTGCATCCCCCAGCTGAGAGCGTACTTGATGGTGCTAACAATGACCTTGATGGCATAAGCAGAGGCCCATTTGCCAGGCTGCTTTCCCTTAAACCCCACGAGACTTCAGTTCCACTGTGGGCCTGGGACTCTGCTTGCCTCTCCTGTGAGTCCCTGAGCCTCTCTTCCTCCTCCAGAGAAGCAGTTGAGTTCCTGAGGAAGCTGGCTTCCCTCAGCGGGGGACGCTACCACTGTCCTGTTAGTGATGATACCCTCAGCGGGATTCAAGGCTTGCTCACCAGAGGCTTCATCGAGGAAAAGGTAGGTCACCAGTCATAAATGTGAGTCTCAAGGAGCCTCCACAAGTACTGGCTTCCTTCTACCTGAGAGTTCTGCTTCTCTTGTAACACACAATGCTCATCAAGAGGAGGTTTCTCCCATGGCTATCCCTCTAGGCCAGCTCCCCTTGAATGTGGAAGCAGACTAGAGATGCTATGGTGATGTCAGGCCGGCTTCCGCCTGTTGAGCATTTACAATGTGCGAAGGAGTCGATGACCTCTTTGGATCAGCCACTCTTACATCCTCATCCCTACCCAGACAAACAGCTCAAGAAGCTGAGGTGTGTGTCCAAAGTCAGAGGGCAAGGCTGAGCCCTGCGACAAGGTTCAGAGCCACTGTGCTTTAGTCCTTTGGACTCCTGTGTTCTTTCTCTGGAACACAGACACGCATTTTATCTAAGTAACATGTAATGAAGTCACTGGTTAGCTACTACATGTAGTGAGGAACAGTGGGCTGCATCCCTGCTGCCTGGTCCCTGCTGCCTGGCTAGCTTATGCCCCGAAACATGAAGTGGCGGGCTGCGTCCCGCCACCCGGCTAGCTTTACACCCAAAATAATTACACGGAAACTGTATTCATTTAAACACTGCTTGGCCCAATAGTTTCAGCCTCTTATTGGCTAATTCTCACATCTTGACTAACCCATACTTAGTAATCTGTGTAGCACCACGAGGGGTGGCTTGCTGGGAAGATTCTAGCCTGCATCCATCTCAGAGAGGAGAGTCATGGAGACTGCTTGAGGCATCTGCCTCACTTCCCTTCTTCCCAGCATTCTGTTCTGTCTACTCCACCCACCTAAGGTCTGGCCTATCAAATGGCCAAGGCAGTTTCTTTATTAACCAATGAGAGCCCTCCATTGGTTAATAAACAAAACTGAGGAGCCGAAGGTTCTAAAGAGCCCTTCCCATTTAGCAGAGAAGATGATACATATATATAACTTTTCTTCGTTTTGATATAGTCTTTTTGAGACAGTGTTTTTCTGCGTAGCCCCGGCTAGCCTTGATCTCTCAAGCCTCCTGCCTCTACTTTCCTAGTACCTAGATTTCAGGTGTGTGCCACCAGGCCTGGCTTTAACTTCTGCCTCTCTTGTTCAGGAGTGCTGGAAATTGAGCCCCAGGCCTGGCTATGTTCTTCCATTGACCGACATCTGCAGATCCCCAGGCCTTGGTTGTTTGAGAAGGGTCTCACATAGCCTAGGCTGGCCTCAAATTCACTACGTAATTGAGACAGGCCTTGAACTCATGATCCTCCTGCTTCCCTCCCTCTAGTGCTGGGGTTAGAGATGGGCTCCACCTCCCAGATCCGAAGGGTTCTGCCTGCAGAGTGGGAGCAGCTGGTGTCACCTGCTGCCAGGCTGGTGGCAGCTTCTTCTCTGTCTCTGGTTCATTGGGAGTCTGTTTAGAGCCAGGCTCTGTAGTTTTAGCGGTTACTGTCTTCAGAAAGATCCCTGTGAAGCTCTATTTTACTAGAAGAAGTGGAGAAAGGGCAAAAGATACTTTACTGTCTGACCAGCAGTTTAGATACAGTAATACCACTTTCATCTCACGGGCCCAGGGAAGGGTTAAATCCACTGAAATTTGGGCACTATTTGGTCCCTTCCCTCCTTTGCCCCCACCCCACACACTGACTCTCAGGCATTGAATTTCAAACTATCCCGTGTATAGAGTGGCTGCCTGGATGGTGGAGATGGGTGAACCACGGCCACAAGGATCCCCTGCCTCTGGTGAGAGGGTACTTCTGATGTGCTCTAACCATCTTCTGGGGCCTCAGATCGTCAGGTCTCATCTTGTCTGTTTAGTGTATTGAATTTTACCTTCACTCCCCTTCCCCAGGATCCCAAGTTGCCACTGTTTGAAGGGGATGACCTGAGGCTACTGGGCAGGGAGGTCACCAAGGCTAGAAGCCTCCTCAAGCAAGCCCAGGTCTTCAGGTAGGTTTCTCTAGCTGCCCCTTCCACCTGTCTGACCACCCAGATGGACACACCTTTAATCCCAGCCCTTGGGAGAGAGCGGCAGGTGAGTCTGAGGCCACCCTGCCTTACATAGCTCCTGGGCAGCATTGTAAGACCTCGTCTCAAAGAAAAATTCACATACAGGAAAAAAGCATACGGTATTTGCCTTTCCCCACCCCACCATCTCAGGGAACCATTTTACTTTGCCTTCTGCCTTCTAGATCCCAGCTCCTGAAGAAAAATAACATGGAACCGAAAGTTGCTCTTTGCTAGAGACATGTTCTCAGGTAAGAAAAGAAGTGCTACACCTGCCCAGTGCCCACCAAGGGGCCAGGCATATGCTGCTTTACACACAAGTGTAACTGCGAGGAAGGACCAGACATTGTGATTCCTCTGACCCGAAAAGCTGTTCCACCAGAGACCACCCACCGAGCACCCCTGACCTAAAGAGTAAACTGACAGAGAAAGCTGTGACTCCCAGATTACCTGCAGGAAATAAAATGTTATTGCTAGGGCACTCAGAAGGCCGAGGGCAGGGAGGCTCTTTTACTTGTGTATGGGGCCTCCCGGGCCTCCCTCATTCCCCTGCCATGTCCCTCCACACACCATATACTCTAGAACAAGCTCACTAAGAGGTTTCTCTTGCCACCCTCTGCCTAGTGATTCCTGCTTATCTGTCAAAGCACAGCTCAGATGGCATTGGCTCCACTGTGAAGATGGCCCTGGTACCCGTCCAGAGCTAAGGACCTCCAGTCCCATAAGGATGCTTCTGGCCTTCCTCTTCTTCTGGCTTTCCTGACCGACTGTGCCTCTTGCAAATTTCAGCACTGCAGACTGTGATGGCCTGCCCAATGTCCTAACTCGTCTTGACCATGGTTCTCTCCCCACCCCAAGAAGCTGCTGTCTTAACTGTCCATGGATCCCAGAACCTGCCAGATGGCAATGGCGTGGTAAGCAGTGAGCACCCAGTTCTGGATAGCAGCCCAATGAGGCTGCTTCTCCTGGTTCCTCCCTATACTTCTTACCATCTAGATCTATGGGCCAAAGCAGCCACTAGCAGCCTCGCTTGGGGGAAGACACAGCCAAGAGCCAAGCCCCAACATCACCTCTATCACCTCCTAACCAGAGGCTACTATGGCCCAACATGGCCTCTGAAAGGCAGATACATCCTTTGAACCCCGCTATCCTATGTACACATGAATGGGGGCATCATGTGTTAGATGATCTGGTATTATTTCCTAAAATGAGAAAATTGCTTTTACTAATAGAGTCAAAATGATTTCAAATGCCTGAGTACTGGAAATACTTGAGTACTGGTAATGAGGTGTCTGTGTGTTGGGGTGTGTGAATTCTGAGTGAGATAAAACTTTATTAAATGCTGGGTGTTGGTGGTCTATGCCTTTAATTCCAGTGCTCAGGAGGTAGAGGCAGGTAGATCTCTGAGTTCAAGGCCAGCCTGGTCTACAGAGTGAGGTCCTGGAGAGCCAGAGCTATACAGAGAAACCCTGTCTGGAAAAACAAAGAACAAAAATCAAAACCTCATTTAGATTATCTAGAGGATTTAAGTTCAATATGAAAAAGATAAATATACTTATTTTTAAAAATTAACAGAAACTCAGATGAACACAAATGGAAATGCATAAGCAAAAATGCTTAACTTCTAGAGGTGTGACTCACTTGCCCAGCGTGCCCAAGGTTCTAGGTTCACTCCTCAATAACAAAAGACATACACATACACATGAACACATGCACAAACGCACACACATGTTGACAGAGGTTTCTGTCCTGCCCGGTCTTGCAGTCATTCAGTGCCAATGAAACACACAAAAGCCTACATTAATTATAAACTAGTTGGCCTATTAGCTCAAACTTCTTATTAACTAACTCTTACATCTTAAAATAACTCATAATTCTTGTCTGTGTTAGCCACGTGGCTTGGTACCTTTTATCAGTGAAGTATTCTCATCTTGTTTCCTCTGCATCTGGGTGATGACTGCAGACTCATCCCAGAATTCTCCTATTCTGGTATCCCCGCCTACACTTCCTGCCTGGCTACTGGCCAACCAGCATTTTATTAAACCAATACAAGTGACAAACCTTTACAGGGTACAAGACCATTGTCCCACAGTACACCACATGCACACACACAGAGAGAGAGAGTTGAACCAGACAGGGTAAGGCATAAACATCATTTCAGCACTTGAGAATTGGAGACAGAAGAATCAAAGGTTCCAGGCCAGGTTTGGGCTACTTAAGACATTTTCTCAAAAAAAAAAAAACCAACCCCTGTCACTCCTCATTAAAGAATGATGGAAAGGCACACAGCAGCCTCATCTGTCGTGGAAATACAAATTAAAGTCACAATGAAATGCAGCGACATACTCAGTAGCACGGCTCCACACACGACAACTGTCACTCTCAGACACTGGAGCGACTGACTGGAAGGCTCCTGCTGCTGGAATGGGCTCAGTGAAAGGAAATGTAAATTTTCACCGCTTTGAAAATTTGACAGTTTCTATGAAAGCAGAGCACATCTGTTGTTTGGCCCAACAATCCTTCTCCAGAGGAAACGAGTGTGTGGATGCAAGAATGAGTACAATAGCTCGATTTGTAAAAGCCCCAAATTGGAAACCACCCAGTATCCAACCATGGTGCAGTGTGCAAACAAATCATGACATGTCTGTATATTGCCAAACTATGAATCAATGAAAAGAGCATGAAATATAGTCGCTGTGTTCAATAAGATGTATCAAACTCATAAACAGTGAGTAGGTAAAAGCCTAACACAAGCTGGAGGTGCGGCTCAGCTGATAGCGAGCTTGCCAGGCATGCATGAAGTCTTGGGTCCTTGATATCCTGACCTGCATAAAACGGAGGTAAGGAGGTAAGGAGGTAAGGAGGCAGGAGGATCAGGAATTCAGTGTCATCCTTGGCTACAGCAAGTTCAAGGCCAGTCTGGGCTTCTGGGGAAAAGAAAAAGGAGGAGGAGGAGGAAGAGGAGGAGGGGGGGGAAGGAAGAGGAGGGGGAAGGATAAGGAGGAGGAGGAGGGGAGAGAAGGAGGAGGAAGAGGAGGAGGAGGGAGAAGGAGGAGGAGGGGGGGGAGGAGGAAGAGGGGGAGAGAAGGAGGAGGAGGAGGAGAAAGAAGAAAGAAGAAGAGGAGGAGGAGGAGGAGGAATTAAACCTAAGAGTATGTGCTTACTATTCTCTATGAAATTTAAGAACAGGTGTATTTGTCACTGAGACAGAAATCACAGTAATAGCTGCTGTGGGGAGTACAGAGTGAACGTCCAGGGTGCTGGGAGCTTACAAAGCCCTGTCTTTGCCTGAGAAGTATTTCATTAGGATGCTGCTGTGGTTTAGATAGGATTTGAAAATGCCCTTCAAACATTTGCATGTTAAATATGCTATGGTGTTCAGAGATAGAGCATTGGGGAGGTGACTAGGGTTAGACAAGGTGCTGAGGCTCTATCCCCCAAGATTGAATCCTGGTGACTTTATATAGGAAGGGTAAGAGGAGTCAAAAGAGACACACATACACGACGTGCCCTCTGCCCTGTGCCACTCAGAACTCTGCCAGGAAGAAGGCATCTTAACTATGCACCCTGAGAACTTTGAGCTGGGGCTGGAGAGAAATCTCTGTGGTTAGGAGCACTTTGCTGCTCTTGCAGAGAACCTGGGTGCAGTTCCCAGCACCCGCATGGCAGCTCACAATCATGCTTAACTCCAGTTCCAGGGGGTCTGGTGCCCTCTTTTGGCCTCTGGAGCACCAAGCACCCACTGCACATGTAGATACATACAAGCAAAACACTCACCACACATGAAATTAACATAAAGTTTTCAAAAGTTTTAAGCCCAAACAAATGTCTTATTTATAAAAACACCCAGTTTCAGGAGGCAGGAGAATTGCTGTCAACTAGAGCCAACCTGGCCTATGTTGAGAGTTCGAGACCAGCCTGAAACCCAACGAGCAAAACTCTGTCTTGGGAAAAAATAATCATTAATAGTTATTTAAGGATTTTTTTTAAAATATTTATTTATTTATTTATTTATTTATTATGCATACAATATTCTGTCTGTGTGTATGTCTGCAAGCCAGAAGAGGGCACCAGACCTCATTACAGATGGTTGTGAGCCACCATGTGGTTGTTGGGAATTGAACTCAGGACCTTTGGAAGAGCAGGCAATGCTCTTAACCACTGAGCCATCTCTCCAGCCCTAAGGTTTTTTTAGAAGAATTTATTTATTTGATGTTTGAGTGTTTTGTGGGCATGTGTATATGTATATGCACCATATGTGTGTTTAATGCCCCAGGAGGTTGTCGAATCCCCTGGAACTGGAGTTATGGATGGTCATAAGCCACTGTGTATGCTGGGAACCAAACCTTGGTGTGCAAATGACCTTAACCACTGAGCAATCTCTCCAGCCCCCACTCCGTATAAATTTATTATCTCACAGTTTTGGAGCCTGGCGATCCAGAATCCAGGTCTTGGCAAAGCTGGCTCCCTGGAGGCCCTGAGAAGGATCTGTTCCAGGCTCCTAAGTTCCCACAGCTGACTGCGCTTCCGCAGTACAGCTCCCATTCGTCCCGCTCTGACGTTCTCCCGGTGGGCTCGTGTCTGTGCCCGAGTTTACGCCCTCATCAATGGACGTCTGTTTGTACCGGAAGGAGAGCCTTCGCTACTGAAAACCCCCGTGGAAGTCAATCCCATGTTTAATAGACTCAGTCTGAAGTCCTAGGGATTGGGGGGCTTCAAACGTATGGTTGGGGACACAAATTTGGTGGCAGAGTTGTGAATGGCGACGCCTCCCTCGAGAGGGCAGGCCGACACCGGCAGCTGCCTGAGAAACGTGAGCTCTGTGGTCCAGCTGGACTTGTGAATGGAGGGTTGGGGAAGACACGGGCTTGGGAAGTGGTGATGGAGAGCAATGGGTTTGCATCCAACCTTCTCAGATAGGGATAGCAGCTACTGTTGAGTAGCTCCGTGTTCTGGGGTTTGCACACGCTCTATCACATCGGCCATAGGCTTAGAATACACTACATATCATTCCCAATCTGTGAGTGAGGAAACGAAGCCTTGCAACTGCCCAAAAATACAGCAAGAAAGTAGCAAAGGGCCAGTAAGGAACTCAGCAGGTAAAGGTGCCTACCACCAAGGCTAGTGGCCTAAATGCAATCCCAGGAACCCACACGATGGAAGTAGAGAGCCACCTCTGCCAATTGTCTTCTGACTTCCACAGTGTGCACTATGGCTCATGCGTGCACTCGCGTACACATAAATAAATGTAACAAAAAAGAGTGGGGCGGTGGTGGCACATACATTTAACCCCAGCACTCAGGAGGCAGAGGCAAGCGGATCACTGTGAGTTCGACGCCAGCCTGGTCTACCAAGTAAAACCCTGTCTCAGGAAAAAAAAAAAAAAAGAGGCAAAGCCAAGATCTTAGAACCCCAAGGCCTATGCCTACCTCTCCCTGAGCCTCCTTTCTGAACCTGTTTCTCTACTTCTAAAATGAGGCTGAAACAAATCTGGAGATTGAATGGGGACACTCTTCTCCCTAGCACACGGAAGGAGCAGGCCAAAGTTTGGCATTTGCCTCCTTCACCTGATGTTCGTAGAACTTGCTCATACAGATGGAGAGTTTATTTGTGGGTCTCTCTCAGAGTAAAGGAAGCAGCAGCACGCTCCCTACTCTGAACTGGTGGCTTATTGTAGAGACGTGTAGAAAGCTGGACACAAGCCAGCCCTTCCGCTACTGTCTCTCAAATAGGAGTTTTCCAGGGGTGGGGAAAAGCCATTCTGCTCCCCAGTACAGAGGAAAAGTCAACGATAAAGAAGCATCCGTTAAAATGGAACAGTGGAATCAAGCCTAGGGGCACAGGCTTTATTCCTGTTCTCCTAGGCAGCTGAGGGCAGGAGGATCACAACTTCAATGCCTGGGCTACAGAGGAAGTAATGTTAAAAAAAAAAAAGTGGTGGGGCGGTGGAGGCAAGGATGTGGCTCTATGGTAGAACAGTTGTCCAGCATTTTGTGAGGCCTCTAGCATCACAGGGAAGAAGGGGGTAAAAGAGTGTAAGAATATTCTTAGGTAGATGAATGGATGGAAGGAAACCAGGTGTATAAATGAATGGAAATCGGCTTTGGGTAGATGGAAGGTTGGATGGACAAGTGAACCATAAGAATGGTTTGAAGAAAAGACGGACTGATGTGTGTATGGGTGAGTTTGAAAGGACAGATACAGAGAAATGAAACTGACAGATAACTGGATGGATGGACAAAGGGGTATACATATAATCAAACACGCACACACACACACACACACACACACACACACACACACACAATGGCTGATGAGCTGGAAGGGGGAACAGGTGGAATGATGAAGAGGAGAAGGTTGGAATAAAGAACGGCGTGGAAGAACGGTGACTGGTGAGTAGAACAGAGAGGGACAGGGCAGGCTTCGCAGTTCCTTCGCCTCTTTTCTCTACCAGGAAACGCAGCTCCTGTGCACCGCTCTCTCACCCTCAGGTGATGGGGCTGCCGAGCTCTAGGCTGGAGAGCGCAGAGCGACCGGGCAGGACAGCTGGGGGCGGAGGCAGAGGGCGGGGCCGTCCCAGGGACCAGCCCAACTGGAGCTGCCGTCCCGCGGGCGGTGCTGGCTTTGGCGCCGAGACCCAAGAGGTTCAGGAAGAACGCAGCGCTGCGGGAGCCCGAGCCAGGTGAGTGCCGGAGTGGAGTGTGGTGGCTGGGGAAGGAAGGCAAAGACGACCGGGATGGGGATCCGCCCCTTGCTTTAGCTGTGTGAGACGTGCTCAGTCCGCCAGCAGGAGGCTCGGATCCCTGCCACTCCCGAACCCTTTCATCAGACCCAGATCCATTGACCTGGATTAACGACTGAGTCCTTTATCTTCATTTTTGTTAGTTTTTAATATTCCTACTACTATGACTATTACTGGGGGGGGGTGGTGCATGTGCGCGCGCGCGCGTGCCTGTGTGTTGTGGTATGTGGTATGGAGGGGTGGGAGGGTGTGTCTGTGTGTGGTGTGATGTGTGCCTGCATGTGTGATGTGTGCGTGTGTGCGTGTATAATGTGTTGTGTATGGTGTGGGTTTGTGCGTTGGTGGTGTGCAGGGGTGCAGGCGGCATGTGTATTTGCGTGGTCGTTGTGTGTGTGTGTGTGTATGTGTTGGTGTGTGTATGTGTGTGGTGATGGAGGCACCCTTGCCATGAGGCATGTATGGAGGTCAAAGAACAACTGGTCATTCTTTCTACTCTCCTCATGGATCCGACTCACATAGCCAGGCTTGCAGAGATGAGCCATCTGGTTGGCCATGTTACTTTTTTTTGAGACATATCCAGGCTGGCCTGGAACTTATTGTGCAACCCATGCTGGCCCTCGAACTCATAGTGATCGTCCTGTGTAGCCTTAGAGTTCTGATGTTATTCTGTGCATCAGCACAGCCAACCTTAATTATAATTCGTTCACAATCTCTGATATTTGCTGGGCCTCAGTTTCCACTTCTGAGTAATGGGAACATTAGTTTGTGCTTACCTTCCTGCGGATTGCCGGAGAGTTTAGCCACGGCCTTATCCAGGTTCAGTCCTGGCTTAGCCATATGTCCCCTGAGGAACAGGCCCCTGTTTATTCTCCAAGCAGTTAGCAGGCAGTGTTCCAGGCACGGGAAAACGCCAGTCAGCAAAGCCCTCCATGCATGCCTGCATTGAGGTGATCTGCAAAGGCTTTGGTATCTGCTCTCTCAGGACCCCCTGTATAAGGACTTTTGAGGCAGCCGTGATGATTTGGGCCATTTCACATCTGTGGATACTGAGGTACTCAGCATTTCACCTCAAGGGCACACCCAGCTTTGCCACCATAAAAACCCAGATACCTTTTCCCAGAAAGAGTCATTTCCCCTCTGAAGCTACATCCTGCCTCCTGATTGAAGGGGTGGGGTACGGGAAGTAGATATCCTCCATAACAACTCTAGTTTGGATGTCCCTCCCACCACTTATGTGGGACATGACTGCATTCCTGTCCCAAAATGAACAGGATAATGACAGAGGGAGACATAGGCCTAGTTCTTATAACTGCCGGGGTCCCTGTCCCTTATGATCACCACAAGCAACAGCTCAGTGGCCGAAATTGCCTGCTCTTTTGTGCAGCCGTGTGCACCATGGCCGGGCATAGTCTGGGACACAGAAGGCTGGCAGCGCAGTAGCTATGTCTACACCGTGGTCCAGCCTGATGCTCAGGTAGACAAGGGTAGGAAAGACCATCACCATTGACTGAGCCTGAGCAAGTGATAGGTCTACAGTGGTCCCTGGGGCCCACCCACCTGACCTGGAAGACAGCAGGGGAATGGGTAGATCATGTGGTGTCAGCAGCTGCTCCTGGGGCACCTGGTGTCAGGATTGGCTTTAGACTTGGAGATCACAGGCCAAGTTTCCAGGTGCTGAGCCCTTTAAGTCCCCACGTGTTCCTTCTCTCTCCACTTCCTCTGCACCCCTCTCCTTGTCCTCTCCTCCTCATCCTCCTGCTCCTTCTCCCTTCTTCCCTTCCCTTCTATCCTCTTCCTCTTCTTTCCAGCTTTCTCCTCTCCCTTTCTTCCTCCTCTCCTTCCTCCTCCTTTCCCTCTTCTCCTCTTCTCCCTCCTCCTCTCCTTCCTCTTATCTTCTCTCCCTTCTATTCCTTTCCCCTCCCCCCCCCCGTCTTTTTCCTCCAACTTTTCTTCCCCTCCTTCTCCTCACCCTCCTGATTCCTAGTCAGATAACACCACACCCAGTATGTGAGGCCCCCTAGGCATAACTGACTCTGCCTTCCTCTGGTACTACATGGGGCCTGTGGGGAAATCAGGGGTGCTTAGTGTACATCTGAGTCATACAACATGATTTTGAGCCTCAGTTTCCCCAGCTATGACGTCAAAGGACAGACTGCCTTCTCCAACTCTCTAAGAAGCCAGCAGTCACATGGAGGTTCTTGGGGCTCTGAAAGAGTCTGGGGCTCAGAGAGAGATATGAGGCTCCAGTTTTCCTGAAGTTTCACTTTGCTTTGGGATGACCTAGAACATTCTTCTGGTTTTTCCACAGGTGGACAGTCTCTAGGCTGCATGGCTTCATAGAGGATGAAGACCAACCCTGCCAGCTCCTCACTAGAAACCTGTCGAGTTGCAGGACAGGGAGAGAAGGGCTGCCCTGTCTGTCAGGCCTGTGGGGGGGCCTCTGGCCTGGGGTCTGCTTCAGGGTCAGGGTCAGGTTTTAGACCAGGGCCTGGGGCTCTTCTGGGGCCTGGGCTGGGACCTGAAGCTGTTCCAGGGTCTGGGCCAGGATCTAAAGCTGTTTCTGTGGCTGCTGCTACTTCAGTGCCTACTCTGGGACCCGCACTAGAAACAGAATCATTACCTGGACCAGGACCTAGGTCTGGACCCAGGCAAGGAGCTGAGACAGTACCTGGATCAGTACCTCAGTCAGGACCTGGGTCACTACCTCAGCCAGGAGCTAGGTCAGTACCTCAGCCAGTAGCTGGGCCATCACCTCAGCCAGGATCTGGGTCAGTACCTCAGTCAGGAGCTAGGCCATCACCTCAGCCAGGAACTGGGTCAGTACCTCAGTCAGGAGCTAGGCCAGCACCTCAGTCAGGAGCTGGGTCAGTACCTGAGCTAGTAAGTGCGTCAACACCTAGTCAAGGAGCTGCACCATTACCTGGGCTGGGGCTAGGGCCTGGGACCAGACGAGGCTCTGGGACTGGTTCTAACCCCAGTGAATCAGTGGCAACCCCAGAACCAGCGCTGCAGCAGAAGACTGGGACCAAAGCCACACAGGCCCCCAGACAGAAGGTTCTGGTGACCGGAGGAGGAGGCTACTTGGGGTTCAGCCTGGGTTCCAGCCTGGCCAAGAGAGGCACTTCTGTCGTCTTGCTTGACCTTCGCAGACCCCAGTGGCCGCTACCCCCCAGAAACCGAGTTTATCCAGGTACAGAGATGGGAATCACGAGGGGGCTGCTGCTGGAGGTGACAGTGTGGTGGTGACAGTGACAATGGCAGAGCTCAGATGGACAAATACCGTGTTTGAGATCTCGGGCTCTGGAGCCAGATTTAACCCTCAGTGTTTATTATTTTTAGAAAGACAAGTTTGTTGGTTTTAATTGTGTTAGTTTTAATTTTGTTGAGGCAGGGTTTCCTCTGTGTAGTCCTCACTGCCCTAAAACTCACTCTGTAGACCAGGTTGGCCTCCAACTCACAGACATCCACCTGCCTCTGCCAAGTGCTGGGATTAGAGGCGTGCACTACCACCGCCTGGCTTTTTTTTAATATTTATTTATTTATTATGTATACACTATTCTGTCTGTGTGTATGCCTGCACGCCAGAAGAGGGCACCAGACCTCATTACAGATGGCTGTGAGCCACCATGTGGTTGCTGGGAATTGAACTCAGGGCGTTTGGAAGAGCAGGCAGTGCTCTTAACCTCTGAGCCACCTCTCCAGCCCGCCTGGCTTTATTTTTAGATTTTGTTAGCAGTGTGCGTGTGTGCGTGCGTGCGTGCGTGCGTGCGTGTGTGTGTGTGTGTGTGTGTGTGTGTGTGTGTGTATTCATGTGATGTGAGTGTGTAGGGGATAAGTGTGTGATGTATGTGATTGTGTGATGTGTGTGTGATTCATGTGTGATGTGCATGCGTGTGTTATGTACACGTGATATGTTTATTTATATGAATGTTTGCGATGTATTGTGAGCGTATGTGTGATGCGTGCGATGTGTGTGTGTGCGCGCGCGCGCATAATGTGTGTGAGAGTGCAGTAGTCATACATTTGCCAGAGGAAACCTTTCCGGAGTCGGTTCCCTCCCTCCACCACGATGAGGCAGGCCTCTTCTGTCTCTGCTTCCATTGTGCACACTCTGGGCCGGGCTAGCCTAGAGCTTCCAGGCACTTTTCTTGTCTCCAGCTCCCATCTCACAGTAGGAGGGCTGGGATTGCAGAGCCACCTCATCCAGTTTCCTGTGAATCCCAGGAGTCAAACTCGGGTCTTCCAGCTTGCTGGAAAGCGCTCGCTCTCTCCTAGCCTCTTTTCTGTCCTCAGTTGTAGTTCAAGGCTGTAGTGACACCCCCTTGAGCCCCAATCTTTACCCGCAGAAGAGACAGCAATCACATGTATTTACAAGGGGATCATAAGGGAGTCAGTAAGATAGTGCATATGGAACCCAGGCCAGCCCTGGACCCAAGAACAGAAGGAATAAGGGCCGCGACTGCCGATGCTCCGTGGGGTTGGTAAAGGCTGGTCCTCCAGGTGCTTGGCCTGGGTCACTGCCTTGAACTTGAACCTGAACCTCCTCCTTCTGTTTCAGGCTGATGTCCGAGATGAGGAAGCTCTGTACCAAGCCTTCCAGGGGGTGGACTGTGTTTTTCATGTGGCCTCCTACGGCATGTCTGGGGCTGAGAAGGTGAGACTCCCACATACGCCCAGAGCCCGGCAGAGTAGTTTTCAAGTCCTGCCCCCACCCACCACACTCTGATGCCCAAGTATTTATTCCTTATTGTTCTTCGCCTCTCCAAAGAAGCACTAAGAATCCATGGCCTCAAACACCAGTTCTGGTACCTCCCAGCTGGGTGACCCGGGGCAGGTCACCTCTCGGAGCTGTTCCTTCCTTGTCTGGAAGAGCAGCCAGTGCTCTTAACCACTGAGCCATCGCTCCAGCCCCAGTCACAAACTCTTTAGGGAACACTGTACCAGTGTCTACAAAAAATGTCTTCCGTTTGACTCAAATTAAACTTATTTATATTCTCATTGCATCGCTTTTAATAATAAAGCACCAGCAATAATGCAGTGGTCCGTTAGTTATCGAAATAAGCTAGAGCAGGTATATCATGAAACTCTGTGCAGCCATACAAAGGACTGAAAAGACTCAGAAGTGTTGATAACCTGGCAGTCTCCAAAGCTCAAAATAGTGCTTGGGATCCCATATTTACCTTCAAAAAGTAGAGAAAAGTTAACTGTCTTTAATCCCAGCACTCAGGAGGCAGAAGTGGGAATATCTCTGTGAGGCCAGCCTGGTCTAAATAACAAATTCTAGGACAGCCAGGGCTACATAGAAAGACTTCCATCTTTAAAAAAAAAAGTGCCTTCTGCCAAGTTTAGTGACCTCAGTTTGACCCCCTGGACCCACAGGGTGGAAGGAAAGAATTGACTCCCACAAGCTGTCCTCTGACCTCCACCTGTGTACCATAGCCCCACACACATGGACACACGCATGCTGCAAAACAAACAAATAAAAACGTGATAAAAATTTTAAAGCTAGGCCAAATGCTTATTAAATGCACATGGGCATATGATGATGTTAAATACAGGTTTTCTGTACAAACATCCAGAGCCATTAACAGCAGCTCCCTCTGGAGAGGGCAGAGGAAGCCTTGGAATCAGGAATGTGAAGGAACTTTCCTCTTCATTAGATAGATTTTTTTTTAAGTTTTATATGTATGAGCGTGTTGCCTGCATGTATGTGTGTGCATCACATGTGTGCCTGAGGGAGTAAGAAGAGGCCATCAGATCCCTTGGATCTGGACTTATGGACTCTTGTGAGCTGCCATGTGGGTGCTTGGAACAGAATCCAGGTCTCTGGGAGAGCAGCCAGTGCTCTTGACCACTGGGCCATCTCCGCAGCCCCTGGGCATACTTTTTATTTTGAATTATTTTTAGCCTTGTAGCTGTTTCCCCATTAACCGAAAAACACCACAATAAGAATAAACATAGTTTCGACTGGGGATGTGGCTCAGTGGGTAGAAAGCTTGCTCAGAAAGCACCCTGTCTTGGATCCCCAGTACCAACAACCAGTCATGGTGGCCCAGACCTATAATCCCTGCACTTGGGAGCTGGAAGCAGGAGGATCAGAAAGTTCAAGGTCATCCTTGTCTATATAGCGTGTTTGAGGCCAGACTGGATGACGTGAGATACATTGTCTCAAAGAAAAATAAATAAAAGCAGTTTGAAAATACAGCCCTTCACATTTCCCAGTGGTGTTGAGTGAGGTCTGGATAGTACTGTTTGCCGGGTGCATGGCATGCAAGAACCTATGATTGCACACCCGTTCTTTGTTTACGTTCCATGCCCTTTCCGGAGCATGGCTGTGTCACCGCATCTGTCTCAGCTAAGGACAGACTTGGGGAGGCAGAAAATGAGCCAGCGTGTTTGAAGTCGCTTATCTGTGACTCTATACCAGCCCCTGCAGCCTACACCCTTGCCACCTTCAGCAAGAACCCTGCTGACCCTGAGCCCAGCCTGTGGCCTGAGCCACAGGGCAGAAGGCAGCACGTGACTTCCATATCCCTCTTGTCTCTTAGCTACAGAAACAGCAGATTGAGTCTATAAATGTCGGAGGCACCAGACTAGTGATTAATGGTAGGCCCTCAGAGTGGAGTGTGACCTGCAGTGTGATTCCTCCTCTTCTTTCTCCTGCCACTGGCCTGGTTCAGGGGTGGGAGCTGGAGGTGGGAACAACAGAGGCGGGGACCCCTCTGCCCTACCTAGACTGTACCAACCGAGGCCAGTGGGAGGCAGAGCCACTTCTCAGGGCCCTGTAGGGGCATCAGCTGTCTCAGCATGGCTGGGGACTCGGAACTAGGGGCCGAGGAAGGTCACTGAGACATCAGATAGAAGGTTCCTGTTGGGCCCTCTGGATGTACCAGCCTTGACCCGCACCTTCTACAGTTCTAGATCACCTTTTCTCTCTGTTCCAACAACTGAGCCTTCCCTTCTTGCCTGCCCCTGATGGTGTGGCTGGGGGGCCAAAGCCATACCAGAAGGAGAAATTAAGAAGCCTTGGCCCCCACATCCCAAGTTGAGGATGGAGGCTTTTCCCCTTCCAGGCAGCTCTGGATTCTGGGAGATCCCTAACGGTATGGGGAGGGACATTAAGGCTGAGTAGAAATGGGTGGATTTGCCCACACAGGCCTTGTCTGAGCCTGTCCTTAGCCAGCCCCTTGCTCACAGTCTGACTATGGTATGCGTGTGTCTCCTGCAGTCTGTGTCCGTCGGCGGGTTCCAAGGCTCGTGTACACCAGCACAGTCAACGTGACGTTTGGTGGGAAGCCCATAGAGCAGGGTGATGAGGACTCTGTCCCATACTTCCCCCTGGACAAGGTACCAATTTCTGGGAGAGATGGGGCATGGTGGCAGGCTCGGGAGTGACTGCCCAAAAGGCAAGTATGGATGGAGCCAGGTCCTTCTTATAACTCAGGGTGTATCCCAGTAGGATGGACTCCCAAACCGAGTGGTGCAAACTGTCTCCTATTCCAGCTTGTTTTGTTCTCGGAGGCTTTGAAATCAGATAGACCTGGCCTTGAGCCCCACCCAGCCTGGCACCTTTCACCTCTGTGACAGTGCGAGCTGTTGTACACTCTGAGCCTCTGTTTCTTCATCTAAGCCTGGTAACACCATGGAGGAGGTTTGTAGAAAGCAGGAAATGAGATTGTGTGCAAAGATGTCACAGGAACACTGAAGGATGACCTATGACTAGATCATCCAAACTATGTCTGATATCAGTGTCACAGGGCAGATGTCACAGACTGGCAGATGCCCCTCGAGTCAGGACTATGCAGCCGTGGGGTAGACCAAGCCCACATGGACCAGCACTGCCATCAACATGATTGAGCTCATCTGGTGACTGTGTTCTCCTTGTCCCCTGGCAGCACATGGACCACTACTCTCGAACCAAAGCCATTGCTGACCAGTTGACCCTCATGGCCAATGGGACACCTCTCCTAGGTGAGTACCATGGGGCCTGCTTATAACAAGAATGCCTGGCCACTGCCGCCTCTCTGCATTGTGTGTCTGAGTCATCTCCACACGGCCTGGGCCTTTGTTCTTCAGTGTATTCTGAGCACCAGTGTACGTCTCCCGGACCCAGGACACAGCCTGGACAGTCAGATTCCTGCTTGCAGTCTGGAGAGGAAAAGGTCTGGACAGCCTGACACTTGCTCTCTTTGCTGTCTTATGGAATGGATTTAGTTTTGGCAGTCTTCTTTAGCATTAGGAATATGTAAGGAGCTTTGGAAGGGACCATGCAAGTGAGAGACTTCTGTACTTAATCTTCAATAGCTTCCCAGAAAAACCTACCTCGGCTGCCTCCCTACATCCTCTTCTCTAGTTTATAGAGAACAATAGTAAAATAGGAACTCTCCACACGTATGTGTATTCTTCATGCCAGGCCTTATTTTGCATGTTAACTTCATATGCAAAGGTTCATTCGCTCTGTATCATTCCCGAATGGAATGTGGGTTTTAGGTATGCCTGGTCTTCCACACAGAAACCAGACCCATTCAGACAATTTGCTTGCCAGGTTACTGTCAATTTGCTTGTCAGGTTAAAGACAATGGTTACTGTCTTTCTAAAATGTAGAAGCAAAAAAAAAAAAAAAAAAAAAATCAGCCAACATGGTTTCCCCTTATTGTCAAAATTATCTGTCTAGGCCAGGTGTGGTGGCACACACAACACACATCCTAGCATTGGGGAGGCAGAAGCAGGCAGACCTTGAGTACAAGGCCAGCTTTGTTTACATAGTGAGTTCCAGGCCAGCCAGGACCACATGGATAGACTCTGTTGAGAGAGAGAGAGAGAGAGAGAGAGAGAGAGAGAGAGAGAGAGAGAGAGAGAGAGAGAGAAGAGAGGAGAGAGAGAGAGGAGAGAGAGAGAGAGAGAGAGAGAGAAAGAGAGAGAGAGAGACCAGCCAGGAGTACATCGAGAGACCCGTCTTCAAAAAGAAAGAAAGGAAGGAAGGAAGAGAGGGAAAAATTTATCTGCCTGGGTCTGGATCTGGTAACAAAGTCCTTACATACTAGCTACTCAGGAGGTTGAGGCAGGAAGATTACAAATTTAAGGCTTGCCTGGGCTTCAGTGTGATTTGGCCAAGGCCAACCTGGGCTATATAACAAGACCCTGCCTTGAAAAAAAAAGTAAAAATAAATAAATAAATGAGTGATTGAGTAAATGAGTAAAATATAAAATAAAAAGGCCAGGATGTAGCTCAGAGGTATGGAGCCTGCTTAGCATGAAGCCCAGTGTCCAGCCCTTCTAGTAACACTGAAGAAGACGAGCAAACGTGGGAACCATTGGGATTTGGAGAACGAGAGAGGCTTGAAATTGCAGTCTCCAGTTTGCACATAAGGAAACAGAGACAGGTCGCTGGCTTTGCCCAAAGTCACGCAGCGCTGAGCAGTAGAGTTAGACGTCGGAGCCAGGGGAGTCTTAGCCCCAGAATCTAGGCCTTCCCCACCGTGCTACTCCAGAGGCAGCCAACCAGGTCCCTGTCTGAGGACTCATTCCCTACAGTACCCCTGCCCTCACTGTCAGCCCTTGACCCCTGGTCCTGGTGGGTCTGTTTCTGTTTGCTCAACCTCTCTACCTCAACAACTTACCTTCTCTGTTTAGATCATCAGAACATTCATTTTGTCTTATGAAATGAAGTGACTCAGCAGTAAAGCCAAGGAAGAACTGGACATATTTATTATATGGAAGCATATTTCTCTTATGGAAGTTTCAAGACTGCCTCTATCTTTGCCTGTATACAGTCACAATTAGGACTCCAAACACAAGCAGGACTGATAGCAACCTTCAGTAATTCCTGCCGAGGCTGGAGAACAGGGTCGAGAGTGGAGTCACCATTACCTGGTTGAGCAAACAGAAACAAAAGATCTGATGCAGGTGAATTCCCTTCTCTGCCAGGGCATAGCCCTCTTCACCTACCGCCAGGCCAGACACCTAATCCTCTGGCTGGGGATTATTTATATGCACATCCCCAGCTTTCAATGCTCCGAAGAGTCACAGATACCCTAGGCCTGCCTATCTCTGACGTGGCTACCCAGTGTCCCACTGGCAACCATTGACTGCAACTTGACCTCCCTCCACCATGCCCCTAGGGACCTAGAGTTTAAACTTAGCTATAGGCCGCAGAAAAGCTCAGCTGACACCCGCCTTCCAGGAGGCTGACCATGGTCACCAGGGATGATTACAGTAGCCTGAGATCCAGGCTAGTCTGAGACAGCCCTCACTTGAGCTGGGTGCCAGAGTCCTAATATGTAGGTCACGGTGCCTTGTCAGGTGCTGTGTCCTCTTACACCTGCTTGTGTTAGTGTCCTGCAACTCCTGTAGTGGTTTAGAACAGTCTCTTACCATCTAAAAGCCAGAGCCTAGAATCCTGGTGTTAACTGGTATTAGCAGGTAGAACTCTCTCTGAAGGCTCTGGAGAAGGGGCCCCCTGTCTCCTCCAGCTTTAGGTGGCCCCAGGTGACCCTTGGGCTCATGACTGTAAAACTCCAGCCCTTGCTTCTACCTTTATGTAGCTCCTTTCTCCGTTGTTGGTCTCTCGCAGACACTTGTAACTGGATTAGACCCAGCTGAAAATCTACAATGACATCAGCTCACCAATATCCATAATTATGAGCTTGAAGGCCCTTTTCCAAGCAGCCACATTGGCAGGTTTTAGAATGTAGACTTGACGTTTGGAGACCGACCACCCTATCATCTGTGACTCTGGACTTCATCGTACGGGAGGGGTGTTTTGTAGATATGGAAGCCTCTGGGCCTGGCTTATTCGTAGGGAAAGGGAACATACAGCGGAGGTGCCTGGAAGACAGATTTGCAGAAAAACAGCCACCTGTTTTAGGAAACACAGGCTATGAATAGTTCAAGGGCTCCAGCTGGCAGGAGCTGGTGGTCAGTGCCCTCAGCGTTTGTGGTCCTAACTCTGATGATGCTGAGAGCCACTTCCAGGGGAGAACATCTAAGGACACCACGTATAATCACCTCTGCGAGGGGAGGGGGATCTCCTAAGAAATTGGGCTGCTAGCAGTACAGAGTTCTATACTGGACCTTCCATGCCAGATGAGGAGCAGGAGGTGTGGTTGACCTTGAGCTCCCATCCCCGAGTGCTGCGGGGCTCCCGAGCTCCATGTGTCACTCTTCTGTGGGCCCCCAACCGCCCCTTTCTTGTGTCCTAGGAGGAGGCACCCTGCGCACCTGTGTGCTCCGCCCCCCAGGGATCTATGGCCCTGAAGAACAGAGACACCTACCCCGGGTGGCGGTACGTCCTCCCAGCCTTCCAAGGACCAGAGGCAGAAGGAGTCAGGTTGATGTGTTGTGCGTGCTGATTGGACCATGGTCCCTGTCTAGGGGCAGTGTCCCGGCCAGAGACTCTCTATGTTGGGAGGCCACCCCGACACCTACCAGTTCATCGTTCTCAGACCTACGAGGGTCAAAGCTCTCAGTGTGCCATCCAGGCCTCTGTTCAAGTCAGGGAGAAAGAAAGCTATGACCCCAGAGAGACCCCAAGGTACCCCAAGGTAGCAGTGTATCCCAGGCTGCCAGCGATGGTTTTCACACCAGAAAACTCTAGAAAAATCCTGGTACGGAGAAATCCGGCTGCAAGGGACTCTAGGTCCCGGTGTCCTCACAGCCTGGTCAGGAGGATAGACCACTGAGTAGAGAGAGAGATGCAAGAGAAAATGGGCCTGGCAGGGAAGACCCCCCCACCCCGGGAGGACTTCCTGGAGGGAGGGATGCCTGGAGTGTCTGGAAGGAGGAAAAGGGATTTTCTGATGAGCCGTGGTGATTAGAGAAAGCAAATGCCAAGTGAATGAGCCACTTGAGGTGGACCTAGATGTGAGCAAGGTCACCGTTAGTGCAGCAAGAGATCTAAGCTGGAACTCTTAAGAGTGCAAGGCCATGGGGCACTGCTGGAGGTCATCTGGGGAGAGCCGCTTCAAATATCCCTCTGTTGCCTTCTTAAATGATACTGATAACTACAGTGGCTCTTCCCCCCTTAAATACTTAATTGAACTACTACTGTGTGCTTAGTACTGTTCAGAGCAGCAAACAAAGCAGACAGTCCCTGCCTTTGTGTGGCCTCTGTTCTCACGCCAGGAAAGAAATTAAAATAGATTCACATGCTAAATTATAAAAAGTGTTGGAAGGTGCCAGGCACAAAAGGAGAAAAGAAAAGGTGGGTGGAATAAGGGACTTGGGCTCCCAAGGAAGTTGGGTAAATAAATCCCTTGGAGAAGGCCAGGTTTTAAGCCTCCAGAGGGGCAAGAAGCCAAGCATGTCAAACAGGCTTTTGGAGGAAGAGCTGCCAGACAGGGGGCAACTCTCCAAAAACCCCAAGATTGCCCAGGAGTGCCCACACAGCCTTGGGGTCGTGGCGGCACAAGCCGGAGAGGAGGTCAGTAGGAGGGGAAGCTGTGGAGTAGCTGGGCCAGGTCTAGAAGGGCTATGAGGCAGGCGGTGTCAACATTTCTGTGTTCATCAGAGCCCATGTGACTCTGTAGGCGCCAGAACAGGGCCAGGTATGGCTGGGTAGGTGGATAGTTAAGAAGCTGCTGGGGTTCCCAAGGTGAGAGAGGGGTGTGGCCCCGGGGGAGGAAAGCAGTCGAATTCTGAAGAGCTGTGATAGTCTGGTTTTGCAAGTGTTTTGAGGGTGAGGCCTGAGAGAAGTTAGGAAGATCAAAGGTGGCCCGAGGTCATCTGTGAGACAAGCAAGCGAGATGTCTAGAGGACTTGGGACATGGAGTTGGAGTCTAGCCTGTTGCCGATTGGAAGCTGGGAGCGTGTAGATAGATAAAGTGTAAAGCACCCCATGAGCCTGCATTGTCCTCTCCCCTACACCAGAGCCACATCAAGAAGAGACTTTTCATGTTCCGGTTTGGGGATCGCAGGACACGCATGAACTGGGTCCACGTGCAGAATCTGGTGCAGGCACACATGCTGGCCGCTGAGGCCCTTACCATGGCTAAGGGCTACGTGGCTGTGAGTGTCCTCCGACATCCCTGCCCCCACCTCTACTCCCCCCACCCCTGCAGGCTGCAAGGAGAATTGGACCTCAGGAATCCCAGGGTCACTGGGTTGGGTAGAAGCTTCCGAGAGCATAATTAGCTCTTCACAGTGACCCGGTGACATCACAGCTTCAGACGAAAGTGTGTCACAATAATTCTCCTCTTGCTGAAGAAACTGAAGTACAATGAGGTTGAGTGAATCCATCAGAGTCACACAGCTTGTCAGTGTGGTGACCCCGTTACCAAACTTGGGTCCACAATATGTACCCCAAGAAGCTAAGTTCAATCACTCCTTTAGAAGCCAATTAGAAGAGTCAAATTAAACTGGGCAGTGGTGGCACACACTTTTAATCCCAGGACTCAGGAGACAGAGGCAGGTGGATCACTGTGAGTTCGAGGCCAGCCTGCCTCCAGGACCAGGCCATGTAGAGAAACCCTGTCTCGAAAAACAAGCAAACAAACAAAAGTCAAATTAATAGTAAAAATGAAAAGAGGGACAAAAGGCCCCAGTCCTTCTTGGAATCCTGAAGTGAGACTAAACTTTAATAGAGTCCCAAGAATGCGCACATCTCTGCAGTCCTGGGCAAGGAAGGTACGGTCCTGGCCACCACCGATTCATCCCCAAGCAGTCTTGGCTCTCATCCTGTAAGCTGTTACAATGGAAAAGCGCCCCTATGGCTGCAGCCCTTTGGTTTTTCCAGTGTGAAATTCCTGTAGAAATCCCCGTTTTTCCAGGGGTCCGTTGTTTCAATAGTCTGGTGGTCAGACTGACAGACACCTGGCCCAGTGTCAGCATCTCTCTAGAGGTTCGTCATTTCTGCTACGCCAGTCACAGCCCTTACTAAGGTGTACCTAGGTGTCCCCAGACTGCTCAAGAGAACAAGAGGGCTGCGGCAACAGCTGGGAGTCAGGAGTCAGGCTGTGGGCAGACATGTGACTGCACCCTTCTCCCCTATCACCCTCAGAGCGGGCAGGCATACTACATCAACGACGGGGAGAGCGTCAACCTCTTTGAGTGGATGGCCCCACTGGTGAGTGTTCTGGTCCCCTAGCCCAGAGCAAGTCTCTAGAATCCCATCCTCTGTCCTTGCTTCCTTTCCTACCACCAAATCCATCTCTGAACATCGTGTCCTCTATCAACAATCTACAGTCTCCTTAGAACCAGGCCTAGGTGGTAAGTGAGCACAGAACCCTGGTCTGATGGCCGAGGGGCTGTCTTGTACCGCTGTGCCAATGGCAGTTCCAGTTTGTTCCACTCAAAGAGCACTGTCAGGGGCTGGAGAGACAGCTCAAGTGACTGTGAGCACCAGCTGCCCTTCCAGAGGACCTGGGTTCAAGTCCCAGCTCCCACGTGGCGGCTCACAACTGTCGGTAACTCCAGTTCCAGGGAATCTGATGCCCTCTTCCGGCATACAGAAGCGCCAGTTGTACATGCAAGCAAAACACTCACACGTGTAAAAAAATTTTTAATTTTCTAAATTAAAAGGCACTTTTATTGAGATGTAACTTATAAGCTATGCAGTTCACCCTATGGAAAGGATACAATTCAATATGGTTTTCCTTTTTACATCATATTCAGAGTTATACAACTGTCACTATAATGAACTTTAAAGCAGGTCTGTCTTCGTCTTCAAATAAGCAAAACAAGCCAGTACCTGTTAGTAACTTGATCTTGTGTACCCCACCCCAGACAACCAGGAGTCTTCCTCTGCCATCATTCGCCCCTCGTGACAATTTTATATGCATGGACTCATAGGATAAGTGGCCTTTTGTGTCTGGCTTCTTCCCCTCTTAGTTCTCAAGGTTGATCTGTGTTGTGGCATGTATCAAGTCAAAACTTGGTTCCTTTTTTTCCTTTAATGTATGTGTGTATGTGCACACCTGTGTATACGAGTGCACATGTATGTGAGTACACAGGCTTGTGGAAGTCAGAGGACAACCCTGGGTGCTGCTCCTCAAGCACTGTTTACCTGTCTTTTGAGACAGGGTCTCTCACTATCTAGAGCTCACCAAGTAGACTAGGCTGACTGGCCAGTGAGCCCCGCTGCTGGGATTACGTTATTGTGTGCTTGCGTGGAGTCTCTGGGCTAACTGGCTACTCCAGGTTTAACTTTCAATTGAAGAACTGCCAGACTGTTTTCCAGAGATGTGGGATTCATGTCTCCCCAGCAGTGGAGGAGTGCTCCAGCTTTGTGACTTTGGCCTGAAGAGGTTTACACAGGTGGACAGGTCCACTCATCCCCTGCCAGCCTGTTTCTTCCTGAGTCTCCCTCTGCCTTCCACCCACTCTCTGGGTTTTATCTATTTTTCTTTAATAATGCAGTCAGTTCTGGAAGAAAAAAAATCAAATTCAGGGCTGGAGAGATGGCTCAGAGGTTAAGAGCACTGATTGTTCTTCCAAAGGACCTAGGTTCAATTCCCAGCAACCACATGGAACTCACAACTGTCTGTAACTCCAGTTTCAGGGGACCCAACACACTCACACAGACATACATTCAGGCAAACACCAATGCACATAAAAATAAATAAATTATTTTAAAATATCAGATTCTACTTAAGGTCTTGGGACCATGTTCAGGTAGGGTTGGATATAGTAAAAAATAAATGATGTGAAATAATCTAAGTTTTAAAAAACAACCTGCCCTAGAGGCTTGCAAGAGATGGTTTCGCAGGTAAGCCCACAGCCTGAGTTCAACCCCGGGACCCACATGATGAAAGAAGAGAGCTGATTGTAGCAAGCTGTACTCTGACCTCCAAAACACACACACCATACTCATGCACACACGCACACGCACGCATGCACACACGCACACACTAATGCACACGCACTCACGCGCACGCACACACACACGCATGCACATGCATGGAAAGAAAAAGATTTGCCTTATGTTTTCAACTTCTTGAGTTATCCTGACCAAGGAGTGGATCTCACTTCAGGACTGGTATGCAAAATGATGATCACCATCATGCCAGGCAGAGTGTGAATACCTTTGATTACAGCACCCAGGAGATAGAGGCAGGCAGATCTCTGTGATTTGAGGCCAGCCTGGTCTATAGAGAGACCCTGTCTCAAAAAATAAGACTGGTGTGGGCTTGTGGGTCTGTCTGTGCTGGTGGGGTCCCCTGCCAGCCAGGACCTGGGATTTCCTCACTAGCCAGTCCCTGCACAACCCATTCTCACCTCAGACCATGTTCCCTTGCAGTTTGAGAAGCTGGGGTACAGTCAGCCCTGGATCCAGGTACCAACTTCCTGCGTTTATCTGACAGGTAAGGGACAGCATGACGTGCCAGGTATACACACAACATGTGTGTTTTACATTATCGGAAACCCAGGGCCTGGACTATGATGAGGTCAGGAGGCACACAGGGGGTGAGGGTAATGGAATTTAATAGGTTGTGAAGGTATACCCAGCCTGACCCAGCACTCAGAGGAGCAAGTGTTCCATCTGCTCCCCATTGGCCTGCCTGCAAGGTTGGTAGGATTGTAACTACTGGAAAGGAAGAGGCTGGGTTCTGAGACCTGCCTGAAGTGGTGCGGAGGGGGGAGGGGCAGCTTTGACCCCCCAGACCTGTGCTGGAAGGCGTGATGCCTACTGAGGCAGAGGGAGCCCTGAGGCTCCCCCTCTTCCATGGTCACACTGACGCCAGGGCTTCTTGGGGTGTGTGGAGACTTGGACTTGAATTCTCCCCCTCCCCCTGCAGGTCAGTATCTGCTCCCACTCCCTGGTCCCACCCCACTAAGACAGTGTGTCCTGCTGCTGCCCTCTGATGGCCTCCTTCCAGCAAGAATGCAAGTAGGCATGAGGCTTGGGGTGAGCCGCCCAAGGGAACAGGTGGCCCTCAAGTCACTGAGGGCTGTGCTCCTGCCACATCAGAGCTGGACCTGCTCTTTTAAATGCTTTGGGAGTGTTTGTTATTGAAATCAAAGACTTGCAAACTCATGACCCAGGTGAGTGACTCCTGCACAGCACTGTCATGATTGACACGCCTTACCTGTGGCCCAGGGGATGGCAGTTTGGGAGGATTGTATACAAATATGCAGTTCTCTGTAAACTGGCTGCAGCTTGGTGCGTCTTCACACCGCTGTACACTAGAACCACCCAGACATGTCAAACTCGCCAGTGCTCAGTCACACCTCAAAGAAATGATGACAGAAGGAGTAGCAGGGACGCAGCAGTGTCTCTTAGGGTGAGAAGCAACTCCTCCCTCTCCTACCCAAGTCAGTACACCAAAATAGGAGAGAGAGCTGGGTGGTGGTGGCACACGCCTTTAATCCCAGCACTCGGGGGCTGGAGAGATGGCTCAGAGGTTAAGAGCATTGCCTGCTCTTCCAAATGTCCTGAGTTCAATTCCCAGCAACCACATGGTGGCTTACAACCATCTGTAATTGGGTCTGGTGCCCTCTTCTGGCCTACAGGCATACAGATAGAATATTGTATACATAATAAAAAAAATCCCAGCACTCGGGAGGTAGATGCAAGCAGATCCCTGTGAGTTCGGGGCCAGCCTGGTCTATAAGAGCTAGTTCCAGGACAGGCTCCATAGCTACAGAGAAACCGGTCTCGAAAAAAAAATCAAAATAGGAGAGAGATGCCGGGCGGTGGTGACATGCGCCCTTTTTCTCAGCACTTGGGAGGCAGAGGCAGGTGGATCTCTGTGAGTTGAAACTACCGGCTAGTTCCAGAACACCAGTGACAAAAAAAAACCTGTTTGGAAAAAAATAGGAGAGTCAGGTGTGGTGGCATGCCTGTGATTCCAGCATGTGAGATGCTGAAACAGGAGGATCATGAGTTCAAGGCCAGCTTGAGCTTTGTAGAGAGTCCTATGCCAGTCTGGTCTTCGTATAAGATCTGACTCAAAAGAGAGGCTTGAAGACCAGCAAGATGGTTCATTGGGTAAAGGTGCTACCACCAAGCCTGACACCCCCGCCCTGAGTCCAATCCTTGAGACCCACATGGTAGAAGGGAAGAGTCAGCCCCAAGTTGTCCTGCAACTTCCACACATGCCCCATGGCATATATGCACCTACCCATATAAACACATATACAGAGTAAGTAAATGAAACGTAATTTGAAAGAGGTTGCAAGAATGAGTCTTCTCAGATTCGTTTGTACTCTTCAGTCCTTCGGTATTACTTGGTGCCAACTTATTGTGACAGGCCCTCAAGCAAGTGCTGCTGACCTAAAGGAATCCGGTGGCCTTTGTAAAGGGACCCCCCTAGCAAAGCAAACAGTGTCCCCAATGGGTTTGTCCTGAGAGTCCCTCTCTCCTGACCTTTCCACAGCTGCAGTGATGGAGTACCTGCACATGGCCCTGAGGCCCATCTGCACCATCCCCCCACTGCTTACCCGCAGTGAGGTAAGTGTCGGGGAGCCCCAACCCTGAACCTTCCCCTCCCCTCCACATAGCCACTGCTGCAGGACACCTCTGGACAGGATACTTCTCTGAGGTCTCAGAACCTTCCACGTAGGCCAGAGCTATAGCCTGTCCCTTTACAATGCTCTTTACCAAGTGAGGTTTTGGAAACTGAACCACTCCAAGCAAGCTTCATAGCTGTTATTCCAGTCATAGGTCATTTATTTTCTATCCAGATCTGAGGCTCCCAAAGGCAGGCTCCATAGCAGGCAATTTTTGGAGCCCCCACTCTGAATAGACACATATGCACACTCACAAAATCCCCAGCGGCTCTAGGTGCATCATTCACGCTTATTTAACAGTAAGTATGTATCAAGTGTCTTCTACGTACGGAACATTAATACTGTTCCCAAAGTTATGATGTAGTTGTTGTTTGGGGGGGGCGGTGTTTGAGACAGGATCTCACTATGTAGTTCTGGCTGTCCTGGAACTCACTCTGTAGACCAGGCTGGCTGCGAACTCACTGAGTTCCCCCTGCCTCTGCCTCCCCAGTGCTGGGATGGCATGTGTGCACCATCACACCCAGCCGATGTGCAGTTTCACATTTGCTTAGCACGTACTATTCAAAAAGAGGCTGGAGAGACGGCTCATCGGTTCGGAGCGCTCACTGCTCTTCAGAGGAGCCAAGTTTGATTCCCACCCCCCACACGCTGGCTCACAACCACCCATAGCTCCAGCCCAAGGGATCTGACACCCTATTCGGGCATGTGTGTGGTGCACAAACATGCATGCAAACAAGGCATTAATGCATATAAAATTAACAAATATTAAAAACTCTTTTCAAAGAGGCTGTCTTAAGTAGACAGCAGGGGGTGTCTAGGGGCTCTCTCATATGACTGTGCCTAGTGCTGCATTAGGAAGGACACAAAGATGAGGTTCTCTGCTTTGTTTTGAGAAACTGGGCACTAGAGAACCCAGTGGCCTATCCAAGATCACACCACATTGGAACTGACGCCGGGATTTCAAGTTCAGTGCTCTTCAAGCTGAAAGGAAGTGGGAGGGTGGAGAATGTTCCGGAGAAGCCGCTGTCTACCATTGTTCCTTTGAGCACCCAGATTGATGGAAGATAATGACAGTCCTCTAGGAGCATTTGATAGTCCCTGCTGCTGAAAATTATTGCCCTGCCCATGAACAGAGGAGAAAATTAGATCCATAGCAAAGTTGCCTACCCAGGATCACTCACTCACAAAGCACTGATGGGATGCGAACCCAGACCTAAAACTCCACCGCCAGCTTGGAAAACACATTGGGAACAAAAGGGCACAGCAGCTGCCAGGAGTGCTGCAGGACTGTAGTCAGGCAAGTCGGCCACCCTCCCTCTAGTTGGCTCCAGGGCGTAGCATTGCCCTCTGCTGGTCAGTCTGGGAGACACCAATTAGCGCTCTAGCTTTTTGTTTGTTTTGTAAGACAGGGTTTCTTTTTTTTTTTTTTTTAAAGATTTATTTATTATATATACAGCATTCTGCCTGCATGTCTGCAGACCAGAAGAGGGCACCAGATTTTATCATAAATGGCTGTGAGCCACCATGTGGTTGCTGGGAATTGAACTCAGGACCTCTGGAAGAGCAGCCAGTGCTCTTAACCTCGGAGCCATCTCTCCTGCCCTGAGACAGGGTTTCTCTGTAGCTTTGGGCCTGCCCTGGAACCAGCTCTTGTAGACGAGGCTGGCCTCGAACTCACAGGGATCCACCTGCCTCTGCCTCCCGGCCTCGAACTCACAGGGATCCACCTGCCTCTGCCTCCCGAGTACTGATTAAAGGCGTGCACCGCCACCACCACCCGGTGGTTCTCTAGCTTTTAAGGAAGATGTTTCAGAACCCGGGCAACTCAACAAAGTGATGAGAGCAGAAGAATTTTCCAGCATGCTGGAGAGGCACCATCACCCTGAGGTCACTGTTAAGCCTGACCTCTGAGAACACTGTGCTGGGACCCGCTTGCGTAGCTCAGGAGCTAGGTCCCCATGCAAGAGGCTGGCTTCAGGATATTTACTAACTTGCATTCCTCCCAGCCCTGAAGGTTCTATCTGGGGCAAGAAGTGGTCTCTCCGCTTCCCTCATTGGAGTCCCTGAGCCAGCGCTTGACTCCAAGGGCCTGTCTGTGCCATGGGAGAACCACGTAGCCAATGTCCAGGTGGAGAAGAATAAAAAGCCAGGTGGGAGGGCCTCTCCAGACCCCAGTGTGACAAAGAATATGGCCTATGCAAGTCACTTTACCTCTGGTCTTCAATTTCCAATTATGCAAAGAGAAAATAGTGTCGTCTCAGAGGACAATAGTACATAAAGGGCCCACACCAAGCACAGTGGGAGTTCTATAATCGATAGCTGTCATTTATCACCCTAGAAGCAGGCCAACTGGAAGCGGGGGAAATGCAGCCTCAGATGTGGAGAGGAATCACTGTGCGTAACTGAATTCCTCTATTAGGGACACTTAATTAAGCAGCTAGGAGGGCAGGAAGGCGCTCTGGAGGCCCTGCCGGCTACAATTGGTATTGGGCTGGCAACAGGAAGCCAACATCCTTCCTTGGAGGTGTTCTGGAGAACCGCACCCTACAGAAGGCAGGAGGCCTTAGGCCTCTCCTGGTTCAAGAATGCATCTAAGACCTCCAGAGGTCCAGAACGGCGCTAGGCTGGAAAGAGAAGCAGAGACAGGTATTAAACAGGATGAGAAGTTAGCGGGGCTGAAGGATGAGATGCAGAACGGGCATCCAGGAGGCGGCTCCCTCCAGGAAAAAGATCTTAGAAAGGATGGTCGTCCCCACCCCACCCCGCCCCAGGAAGGCATCTCAGGAACAAGACGCAGCGACCGGTCTTTTTAAATCCCAGTGTTGACCAAGAAACAAGCTGCCCTCCCTTATACATTTAGTCCACAAGGCAGAGGATGTTCTTCTCCCCCCGCACCCCCCCCCCCCACTAGCCCGACCTTCTCGGCTCCGCCTCTCCCACAGGTGCTCAGCGTGGCCGTGACGCACACCTTCCAGATTGCCAAGGCCCGCGCTCAGCTTGGCTACGTGCCGGACAAGTTCAGCTTCGCCGACGCAGTGGAGCGATACGTGCAGGCCACGACCCCGCAGCGCCGTGGCTTCACCATGCTGAGGCTCCTGCGGCTACTGCTCCTGCTGCTGCTGCTGCTCAGCCTGCTGGGCCTTGCCCTGCACTTCCTAGGACTGCAGCCTTTGCAAGGTGCAGTGCGGCTCCTCTGACCCCGCTCCCTAATCCCCAGTCACGCCCACGCATGGTTCTCTGAGTTTATACCTGGTTTTGACCTGATTCAGACTCGCCCCAGTTTCCTGACCCCGTCCCTATACCTGGTCACGCCCCTGCCCCTCCCTCTATTCTTGTATTCAGACTTGTATTCATCCTCCACTCACTTTCTCTACCCACGTTTCCTCGCCTTCGGCTTCCTGACTCCGTGTTTTACACTCCTCCGAGGCCGGGTGAGGCGGTTAATGAGGTCCCAGCCTCCCAGCCAGCTTCTCCTTCCCAGCCATTTCCAGACTCCTCACAAATCCAGTCTTCTCCTCCCTATTCCTCCCGGTTCTTTCTGCTCTGGTTTCGCTCTTCCTGCTTCCACTCGTCCTCTGAAGCTCCAACAAGCTTGCTTATTTAGGGACAGGTCCTCTTGCTGGGTCCCCTTCCAGCTCCGCCTGCGCCTTTGGTCTAAGTGGATGAGTTCTGGTTGGTGGAGTCGGGAACTGGAACTGTCTTCTGTTGTTTCTGGGGACAGTGGGGCCTCCTCCCTGCCATGGCTTCTTTGAGTTTGTCCGATCTTGACAGAGATCTGTGTGCTGATTAGCTGGGGAAGGATCCCCAGCCCAGCTTGGTATCTTTGGGTTCTCAGTTAACAAAGCACAGAAAAAGGGGTTTGTACCAGAAGGGACAAGAGAGGAAACAACAACAACAACAAAAAAACTTTGCAAAAGAAAATTGAATGTCTCATAAAAGTACCAACATAATACACAAGAGTTTGACTGATTGTATTTTATGATTTAGACAGCATCTCTCTCACTGATTTGGAGCTTGGAGTGGCGAGGCTGGCCAAGAAACCCTAGGGATCCACCCTGTCTCTTCTTTCCCACCCCTGGGATTGCAAGCATATGCCACCACACCCAGCCTTTTATGCGGGGGCAGGAAGCCGAATTCAGGTCCCCATCCTTTGTGGCAGACACTTTACCTACTGAGCCATTTCCTCCTTTTAAAAATTTATTAATTACATTTCTTCATTTATCTTACATCCAGACAGCAGTTTCCCTCCCTCCTCCCCTGGCCTTCCCTCTGTCCCTCCTCCCCCATCACTCCTCTGTCTCTGTTCTAAACGGGGCTCCAACCAAGTGTGGCACTTCAAGCTGAGGCGAGGCCAAGCTCCTCCCACTGCATCAAGGCTGGATGAGGCAAGCCAGCATGGGGACTAGGTTCCCAATCATTTGTATTTTTTTGATGGGTACTGATGCTTATCTCGATGAGTTTAAGGCCACAGTCCTGCTCCCCACAGAAACTACACCTCCCTGCCATCATGTTGTGGATCCCAGGTAAACAGATCCACGTCTATCTGTCACCTGGTGCACACGTGGCATTAGCTGAGCACATACTATGGACCGTAGCAGAGAACAAAGTAACTGTAGTGGACAGAGGAGGAGGTACTAGTCAACCTTCACAAGTGGTGTCCCTCCCAGCGTATGTCCCTGTCTGGTAAATAAGGAAGACAATGTAAGAGTTCTAAAATAGGGGGCTGGAGAGATGGCTCAGAGGTTAAGAGCATTGCCTGTTCTTCCAAAGGTCCTGAGTTCAATTCCCAGCCACCACATGGTGGCTCACAACCATCTGTAATGGGGTCTGGTACCCTCTTCTGGCCTGCAGGCATACAGACAGAATATTGTATACATAATAAATAGATAAATAAATATTAAAAAGAATTCTAAAATACGCAAGGCAGAATTTTATGTGTGTACATAATTTTTTTTTAATCACTAGTAGCCAGGCCATGGTGGCCCACGTCTTTAGTCCTAGCCCTCGGGAGGCAGAGGCAGTCGCCTCTCTGTGAGTTCGAGGCCAGCCTGGTCTACAGAGCTAGTCCCAGGACAGCTAGGACTGTTACACAGAGACCCACCTGTCTCAACCACTACCCCCCCAAAAAAAATTCACTAGTAATCATCTTTGTTTAGTGCCTGGCACCTGCAGGAACTTGCATTCGTAGTTCATTAACAGAGCCACCCCTACAGTAGGATTCATCTCTGTCGATTTAAAGACGGGGCTGTGACTAGCTTCAGTAGCAGAAGGTAAGGGTTCCTGCCCTGTAATGGAGTTTCCCAAGGCCCAGTGGGAAAGGTGACACATGATTATGTCCGTATCAGTCTGACTGATCCAAGGTTTGGGGTTGAACTCTGGGGTCTACCTCCCTACAAATCTCAGGCCGTCTGAGGTGGCCATCATACTTGCTCTTCTTGTTGCTATGTTAAAATACCCTGACAACAACTTAAGGAAGGATTTATTCTGGCTCACAGATCGAGGGTCCTCCCATTGTGTCGGGAAGGTCAGTGTCAGGAACTTGAAGCAGCCGGTCACATTGTGTCTGCAGTCAGGAAGAGAGACAATCGTACTTGCCCAAGCCCAGGGGTGTTGCTGCTCACTATTAGAGTGGGTCTTCCCACCTCAACCCCATTGAGAGACTCTGTCACATAATTCATCATGGCATGCTCAGAGGCTAACCTAACCTAATCCCAACAGCTGTGCCTGACAGTTGGTTTCCTAAGTGGTTCTAGACTCCATCAAGCTGACAGCCAACGCTAACCATTGCGACTAGCAATTGGACCCCTTCCTTCTCTGTATTTATCTGCAGCATCTAAATGCACAGCCTTTTCTCTAAACTCCTGCTTTCTACTTCCCTTCCTGAGAAATATGCTCTTAGGGCCGAAGAAGCAGACTTCCATGTTCGCATTATTGTCTAGCCAAGAATTAGTTTACTTGCTTTCTGGGTTTCTCCATATCCTCTCCACCCACCCACCCAAGGCTCTAAACATAGCAAGACCAAGGCCTGAGCTTGGGGGTGGGGGGCAACACGGATCTCTATCTCAAGAATTCTTCTTTCCTCTCTTTACCATATGGAAAGGGATGTGGCACCCCACCCAAGACACAAATTAAACCCTTGGAGGACTTAGATGCTGCCCCAATTAACCAGCCCCTGTGAGACTCACAGGAAGGGCTGGCTCGCTTAAAGACACTAAAGGAGGAAGCATGGGTACAGAAGAATAACCACTATAGACCAAGGTGGCACAGCCCGTCAGAATGGTTTATAAGCGTCCTATTAGAAGCCATTTCCAACTATGGGCCAATGCCAGCCGTCCAAGAGGGCCTCGAGGCTCATCTTTATGTCTTCCCAAGCTGATGAGATGGCTCAGTGGGCAAACGTGCTTGCCTGGTGTCCTGAGTTCAATTCCTGGGGCCCACGTTGTAGAGGAGAGAACAGACTCCTGCAAATTGTTTTCTGGACTCACACATACACACATTGCAGGTAGCGTGTATCTTTTCTAGGGAGAATGGTGTGGCTCAGCAGTGGAGTGTTTGCCTAAGATGTGTAAGGCCCTGGGTTCCACCTTCAGCATCGGCAATAGAGAGAGCCAGACGTGTACCTATTTTCCACTATCCTTCCTCAGGCTTGCCCCTCTTCAGAATAAAAATGTGTAGTGAGTTGTCTACTCTCCTTTTCAGCCCCTCCTCCTCTTCCTACTCCTTTTTCCTCTCCCTCTTTCTCTTTCTCCTCCTTCTTCCTCTCCCTCTTTCTCTTCATTCTTCTTCTTCCTCTTCCTCTTCCTTCTTCTTTCTCTCTTCCTCCTCCCTCTTCAAGACAGGGTTTCCCTGTGTGGCTCTGACTGTCCTGGAACTCATTCTGTGGACCAGGCTGCCCTCTAAGTCAGAAATCCACCTGCCTCTGCCTCCCCAAAGTACTGGGACAAAAGGCGTGTGCCACTATGACCAGCTCCAGTGTGACTTTACTTAAAGTCATCAATGACCTTGTTCGTGAGTCATATGCCCAAAGGATATTTTGTTTTATTTCTTCTGTGTATGCATGCGTGCACATGTGCAGGTCAGAAGAACATTCAGGTGTTCTTACCTGCTGCTTTGTGGGATCCTAAACTCAGACCCAGTTTATCAGGCCTAGACACAAATGCCTCTACCAGCTGAGCTGTCCTGCTGACACGGGGTGGATCGTTTTCAGTCTTGATCTTGCCAAGCCTCCTAGCAGTATACATGGCTCCCTGCCCTCGTTCTCAAATCCCCTTTGATCTCTGCGACACCACTCTGTGTTTCTTGTATGGTTCCCTCCCTGGTGTGTCCCCATTTTAAGACTATATCCCTCAGGACACTGTCCCAGTCCCTCTCCTCCCTCTGTGCTCTTCCTAGGTGAGTCCTTCCCTTCCCGCCACCTCATTCTCCAGGGCGTCCATATCTGTGTCATCTGTGCTGAGTGTCCTGCCGACTTCTGTGTCCACCTGCCCACCCGACCTCTTGTTCTGCAGCATCTTAGACTCTTGAGTGAACAGTACTGACCTCCTCATCTTCCTCGACACCTGCTCTTTGCCCATCATGAGAGAGGACCGGCACTGCCAGCCACTGGTGGCCCAAACCCAAGCCTGAGCATCATTTTCAACATGCTTCTCCTCTTCAAAGTATTTTCATGTGGTATCTACTTCCAAAACATCTCTTTCCCACGCCTTTGATTCTAACGGCCACCACCATGCTACAAACCACTGAACGCCCCTGCTAGATTTTATGAATCCCAAACTAGAATGTGCCACTCACCAGCCTGAAACCCGTCCGTGGTTTCCCATTGCCCTCTGAGTTCAAAGCCTGAATGAGGCTTTCATGGCCCGGTGTGCTCACCTCTTCTGCCTCATCTCCTGCCGTCAATCCGCTCTTCAGCTACCCGATTGTCCCCACATCACCCCCAGCTCTCCAGGGTCTCGCTCACGTCTGGGGTTTCCATTTCTCTGGAAACCTCCCCCCTCCACTTCAGTGTCCAATTTCAGCTTCAGCTAAATGCCACCTCTTTGTCCCCAGAGCCAGGTAAGGACAATGTGGTGCAGAGCACGAGACGTGTGTAATTAAATGAACACACACGACTCGTGCTCTGAATCCAACCGGTTCAGCATACCTGTCTTGTTCACCCCTGAAACCTCACTGTGAGCTGGCTTTCTAGCCCAGAGTAGGACCTTCATAAATAATTGTTGAATAATAAAGCTTTGAGGGACCACTAAACCAAGCCTACAGACCACGTAGGAGAAAGACTAAAGCTGAGACCTCAAGAGGGGCTTTTCTACGTGCGACTCCGCCCCAGCAACCTAGCCGTAGTCATCTGACATCTTTCCACCAATAGAGGTTGATGGGTGTCAGCCAGCCCCGGGGAGGGACTTTCTCTAACTCAGGTCGTAATCGCAATCACCCCACAACCGTCTTTACCCTTGGCGGAGACCCACGAAGTGTGAACTAAGACCCAGACCTCCTGTTGGCAATTCGCAAAGTGCTCCAGAACCACTGCCCTGAAAGGGGGGAGGTGTTTCGTTTTGTGTTTTTTTAGGGAAGAAAATTAGTCAAGAAAGAGGTTTGTGTACAAGGCTAGAGAGAGAGATAAACTTCTTTGTACCGTTTTTCTTTTCTTCATCTTATGTTTTTAAAAATGAGCTTCATAGGGATCGAAAGAGAGGACAGAGTCAAGACCGAGAAAATAAAACCTAGGGATGTGGCAGCGGTGGGATTCGAACCCACGCCATCGAAATGACTGGAGCCTAAATCCAGCGCCTTAGACCACTCGGCCACGCTACCTCCCGCTTGCAGTTGTATCCATTCCGAGTATATCAGTGTGATGACGCGGTATATTTCGTTTGCAAGTCCCGCCCCCGGATGTTTCTGAACCTAATGTGAGCTCAATCTTTCTGCATGTAATGACATCCGCCACTGGTGTGCCGATGCTCTGGTTTCCGGCAGGGGCAGCAAGCAGGAACGTACTACTAAAAAGGAAAGAACAGTCTCTGCGTGTCAACCAGGAACACTTGACTGTAGCGTGGGAGAATATGAGTTTTGCATTTTCCATGGACGTGATGCTGCCTGCGGCCACCTGGGGGCAGTGCTGCGCTGCCGCGTGCCCGCTCGAGTGGGCGGGGCAGTCGCCTAGGAACCCGGTTTGAACCAAACTGATCCTGCGGCCTCCAGGCACTCCCCTGGCCGCGCGGCGTCCAGGATCAGCGTTGTCATGGATCTTTTGTTGCTGTGGTCTTCTTCGTTCCTTTCACGGTTTCACGGAGTGGGGAAAAGACCTGGTCATTTGTGCCAGGCTAGCGTTCTCCCGTCTCTCAAGACCCACTCGGATTCAGACAATTTTCAGTTTTTAGGGAAACGAACTAGAGAGTGTCTTCTAGCAAACCTTCGTTTTCTGCCGTTCAGATTTTGAAGATCAGCTTGAAATCTTTAAAACAAAATGTAGTTTAAATTTTTCTTCACCTCTGATATCCCCAAGTTTGATATCTCTTTTCAGCAGTTTTAAATCCTCCAAGTTTACTTTGCAGATTTTATACTTAAATAGGGTCATGCATTTCCTTGCAAGGTTTATGGAAGATAACAAACTTTTAAAACCACCGTAAAGACAGGTGGGTGGATATGGTAACTAATGCCTCCCACACCACACAGCACCAACTCAGAGCGGTGTTCACACCCAAATCCCCACTGTTGTTTGTTGCCGTATGGAGCAAAAGGATTTTTTTTTTTTTCCAGCTATGATTGAATTACAGAACTTCATGAGTGGAGAGTAGATTCAGCTGTGTAGATTCGCAAACCTGCCATGCCCCTTCGCCGGTGGGGGCAGTTAGGGTCAGGGGCTCAAGGTCAACCTTGGCTGCATCCCTAATTAAAGGATACGTGACCTGTTGGAATTCCTGTCTCAAAAACATAAGGATGGGGAGACTAGCCTAGATTATCCAAGTGACCCTGAAAAGAGAGGTAAGAAGCCACAGGAGACAGGGGAATGGAGCTACGAGGGGACAGAGAGCCAAAGACTCATCAAAGAACACAGGTAACCTTTCCTAGGCTGTGTATATTTCTTTACTGGGGGAGGGGACACACCAGTGCTCACGTAGACAGTAAAGGACAACTTGGAGGATTTGCTGTTTCCTTCCACCATGTGGGTTCCAGGGACTGACCTCCGCTTGCCAGGCCTATCAGCAAGCGCCTTCATCTGCTTGGCCATCTCCCCAGCCCCTGAGAACCTTCAAAGAGGAACAGGTGCCTGACTCCTTGGTTTTAAGAAGTCTGTTCTCCAGAATGGTTTGAGCTGCTCAGTTTGAAGTGGTTTGTTAAACTAATGCAGCGTAGTAACCCGATGACTGGGAAACCACAGGCTAACAAGCTATGTGACCTAGGGAGACTGACCTTAACAGGGCAGCGACAATAGTAGCCTCCTGAGAATTCTGCTTTTTTTGATCCCACCCACTATTTCGCTGACCCACAGTGTGTCAGACATCCACCTGGTCCTCTCAGAATGAAGCCGTGCACACGTGTGCATCTGTGTGTGCGCTAACCAGAGGTCTATATTGGGTGTCTTCCTCTGGCGTTCTCCTATTGAGACAAGACTAGCCAGTGAGCGCCAGGGAGCCCCCCTGCCTCCATCACTAGGCTAATACTCACCTGCCATGGGTGGGGCTTTCTACAAGAGCCTTGTAAAACTGAACTGATTGCCCCGACCCGGAATCTACCCAGACCCTGAATACGTTTTTGTTTGTCTTGTCTTTGTTTTTTGTTGTTTGGTTGTTTGCTCTTTTGTTTGTTTAAGACCCCAGCTTTCCTAGAACTTGGTCTGTAGAGCAAGCTGGCCTTAAACTCAGAGATCTGCCTCCTAAGTGCTGGGAGTAAGGGGTGTGCCACTACTGCCATTTAATTGCTTTTAATTATGTGTGTTTGGGTGTCTCTGTGTGGGTTTATGTGTGTGGATGAAGGTGTCTGCAGACTCCACAAGTAGGCACCGGATTCCCCTAGAGCTGGCTGATGTGGATCCTGGGAAGCAAACTCTGGTTCTCTGCAAGAACAGTATGTGCTCTTAACCACAGCGGCATGTCTTCAGCCTCCCTGAGGATGTTTTTAAAGATCAAATGTGGCAACACAGGTCAAGCACTGAGGGGAATCCCCATCCCAGGAATCTGAGCCATCCTTTACCAACTGCACCTCGAGATCCTCACCACAGTTCTGGGGGATCCTATGAATACCTTCTCTACTCACTGCTCTATAAGGTATTCATAGGCCTCTTCTCCCAGGAAGAAACTGGACACTAGTATGTCAACTTGTATGATACTAGGATGCCCATTCTAGGATAACAAATAATAGCTTTTAGTAGCCCAATACCATATGTTCAGGACCGAGGACAGTGTTGACCAAGAGAACATTGAGAAAAAAATGGTTTTGCTTTTTTTTTTATTTTTTTTATTTTTTATTTTTTGGAGACAGTGTTTCTGTGTAGCCCTGGCTGTCCTAGAACTTGCTTTGTAGACCAGGCTGGCCTCGAACTCACAGTGATCCACCTGCCTCTGCTTCACACGTGCTGGGATTAAAGGCATGCGCCATGCCAGGAGTTTTTTGTTTGTTTGTTTTGTTCACTTATTTTGGGGGGTATTGCTTTTTTAAATGTGTGTGTATACTGAGGATCAAACCCAGGGTCTCTTATAGGTTAAAGACACAATTTATCACTAAGCTACAACATTCCTACTGTGGTTTTTATTCTTGGGGAAAGCCAATCCGTCTGAATCCATTGGCCCTTGAGCTCAAAGACAGAGGCAAACATTTCTGCCCAGAGCTGTCTATCCTAAGCACTAACACAATTACTGCCTGGGCATGGCCAGGCCCTGGCCTGCCCTTCTGGAAGATCACCCTCTTCTCAGTCACAGGAAGGCACAGAGCTCTCTTTATGTAGGCTCTCTCCCCAAAATAAAGCAGAGCACATTTACACACACACACACACACACACACACACACACACAGACATGGAGAGTCATAATTTTGATCCAGTCAGAGTTTATTCTATACCCCTTAGACCTAATCTTAGGGAGAGGCACAGCTGTTTCTCCAGGTGTTCAGGACCTGCCTGCCTCCACCTCCAACCCCAGAGAGGCCAAGACTTCCATCTGCTCCCCGAGCCTCTCTCCAGCATCCTTGTCTCCCAGCTGGCCTCCCCCACGCCTGCTGACCATGCTTCTCTGGTGATTGGTGCCTTGGGTGATGTAGCGGGGGCAGATCAAATGCAAAGCCAGCCACAGCCAAGGAAGGGTGGAGAGGCCACAGAAGTCAGAGCAACCAGGCTGTTTAGTTTTGTGGGAGTTTCTGTCTTTATGTGACATTTAAAAATAACTGTTGGAAAAGCAGTAAAGTGTTCCTTAGTGAAACTGGAGCGAAGAAAGAAGAGCACAAACAAGATAAAGTTATTGTTCATTTCCCTACCTCATTTGCCTCCTCTTCCATATAAAGGAAGTTGGTTTCTAAGTTTGAACTGTACTGCAGGAATGATCCTAAGTTTTTAAAATGTCCAATCCTACGTGTACAGTGAAAAGAGAAAAAGAGAAAGTCTTCCTTTACTGGCGCCCCCCCACCCCCTGTCCAAAAACAAAAAACAAAACAAACACACAAAAAACTTGGTTTGGACTGGAGGTAGAGTTGTCAGTCACCATATGATCACTGGGAAACTGAACCTGGATCCTGTGGAGGAGCAGCCAGTGTCCTTAATGGCTGAACCATCTCTTCAGCCCCCTGCCTCAGCTTATTGAGTTCTGGAATTACAGACACGTGCAGTCACACCCAGCTCCATACGTAGTTGGGGTTTGTTTTGTTTTTCTTCAGATGGGCATCTATTCTAATTCCTTTTAATTACAGTAATTTGCTCTGTGTGTGCGCGCATGTATGTGTAGGTGCATACATGTTCCAGTGTGTATGTTAAGGACAGAGGATATCCAGCAGAAGCTAGTTCTCTCCCACCATGTGAGTCCCAGGATTGACCGAGGCTTATCTGTCAGGCTTGGCAAATGCCTTTGCCTCCTAAGCAGTCTGGTTCCTTTGGTGTGGTGCGTATTCCCTTTACCCTTCGGCCTAGAACGGAGAGGGACTGCTAGGCTCTATAGTGACATTCAAATATCTAAGGAGCACCTGAAAACATGCTCAATCTCATTACCTATTTGGAAAGTGGGAATCAAAAGTGTGAATCCAGCTCCCTATGGCCTCAGAGACTGATCTTTGAGAAGGGCAGGCCAGACTGGGTCTAAAGTGCTGTGGCCTGTCATGTTGGGCAGCTCCAGGCAGAAGCATTTGCCTGAGTTCGTGTGGCAACATGGGGTCTTAATCAAGAAAGTCAAACTCGCCCGATGTTGTGGAGCATGCCTTTAGTCCCAGCATTCAGGAGGCAGAGGCCAGTCCGGTCAGCACAGTGGATTCCAGAACAGTCAGCTATATAGAGAGACTCCGACTCAAAAGAAGAAACAAAGAAAGAAAAGAAAAAAGTCCAACTTTTTGCAAGGAATATTCATACTGACAACAGTGTTCAGGTCTGAGGGGCTGACTTCCCCTGGGGGAAAAAAAATTTACTGCTCTCTCAGACACCAAAGAGCCAAGGCTTACAGAACAAAAGGGGTCTGAAAATACTCAGCTCTGTGCCGGATCTTGCCTCTATCACTTACTAGCTGTGTAAGCCTGGAAAAGTCCCATTGGTAGCCTGTGTTCTATGTACAAAGCGGAGCCCAATAAGAAGGTTGTGATGAGAATTCTAAGGGTTACTTCTGCCTGTGTGTCAGGTCCCTTTCGTTACCAGTAACACAATACCCCAGGCTGTCCTAGCTGGGTTTCTGTGGCTGTAATAAAACACCATGACCAAAAGCAACCTGGGGAGGAATGGGTTTATTTCAGCTTACAGCAAACAGTCCATCATGAAGGGAAGTCAGGGCAGGAACCTGGAGGCAGGAACTGAAACAGACACCACAGAGGAATGCTGCCCAGTGCTTTCTCTGCCAGGCTTGCTCAGCCTGCTTTCTTATAGCACCAGGACCACCTGCCCAGGGGTAACACTGCCCAAAAGGAACAGGGCCCTTCCAAATCAATCATTTAGTTAAGAAAATGATCTACGGGCCATCTGGTGCAGGTATTTTCTCAGTTGCAGGCTCCTCTTTTCAGAAGAAGCATGTTTGTGTTGAATAAACAAATCTAAACAGCACACACTAGGTGATTAACAAAGACAGAAGGTTTATCCAGATGGCAGCTCGGCACACAGAGGCAGGAAGTTTAGTGGGAGATAGAGGCCAGTGTGTCTCAAATAACAACAAAATAAGTGTATATGGGGTGGGTGGAGAGATGGCTTAGCAGTTAAGAGCACTGGCTGAGCTTCCAGAGGACCTAGATTTGATTCCCAGCATCTACACTACAGCTCACAGCTGTCTTGTAACTCCAGTTCCGGAGGATCAGATATTCTTGGCGCACAGAGACAAAACAACCGCTGTCCACGGTCGCAAGGATCCCGAGTTAGCCTACCACACATTTGGATTCATCATGGCATTTTTCAACAAAATTTTTGTTTCTCCTCCTCCTTCATTCCCCCCCCACCCCCCAGCCCCCAGCCTTGTGAAGTGTCTGAAGTTTCTTCAAAGCAGAAGTCAGAAAACCCAAAGATGATCTGATAAAAGTATTTTAGGTTATGCTTGGCACACTCTGCCACCGAGCCCCGTCCTAGGCCTGAAAGACAAAGAGACTCACACAGCTGGCTTTAGACCCAGACTCTCGGGAAGCCTTTAACTGGCGGGGGAGCCAAGAGACTAGCTGCAGCTAAAGGGAGGTGGTGGCCGCCCCGAGGCGGTCACGTGAGCCCAGGCGCGCGGCCCTCTGCGTCAGTCCCGCCCCTGTTCGGGTCCTCGCTCCGGCTCCAGCCCCACTTCCAGTTGCAGCCCCATCCCTAGCTCCAGCTCGCGCTCCGCTCCTGAGCTCGGACGTCTCCACGCGTCCCACTGCGGCTCCCGGAGCGTGGCTCTCTGTTGCCTGCGCTCGTGCCCGGGATCATCCAGAGCCCTGCACTCTGGAGCGCCCGGCCGCGAGCCTCTACTCGGGATCCTTGAGATCGTGGGCAGCGGCTGCTGCGCCGGTCCCCCTGCCGGAGGTAGGTGACGCTGTGGTGCGGGGCTGGATAGGGAGCCGGGCCTGCGCGCCCCGCTGTAGGGGCGCCCCGAAGGGCGATTGGGGAGCTTCTCTGGTTGCCAAGCTCCTTTGGGGCGCAGTGTTTGCGCCTGTAAAGTAAGGGCAGGCGACGGGCGCCGTTCTGGCTGCACCAGGCAGTGCATTCAGCCTCAACCCTGGTCTCCTCTAAGTCCCGGGGAGCCTACCTGCCCCCTGCAGCACCAAAGCGGCATTCACCTCACCCGTTTCCCTACTCCGGAGGTCTGTGTAGTCCTCAATTCCCGGAACGTCCAGGTTTGTGCAGTGTATGTCCTTGCTGGTTGGAGGAGTTGGGGTGTTGGCAGGCGTTGGAGACATGTGCGCCAAGGGCTGAACGTTAATATGCAGTTGGTGGCGCGGGGGCGGGGACCTCCCGGGTAAGCCCCACCAAGATTAGCTAGTGTTAGCCAGGGAAGTTGCGAGGAAACCTGCCCAGCTGCGCCGAGTGTGACCGATCGCGTGTGCTGCGGAGGAGAGAGATCTGACTTGGGGATGCTTTTCCCTGGGGACGTATTTCTGGTTCCTCCGTGATGGGGCACTCCCTGTCTCGGGGTCACAGAACTAAGAAAGCTGATTTTACAGAGGAGAAAACCGAGGTCCGGAGAGGTCTCTAGACCTCCAAAGGCTAGGTGGGGAATGTAGAGTGGGTAGACAAGGGCCGTGCGTGTAGGGGATTAAAAATGAAGTTTTGGGAAGACTTCCCGAGGAGGTGGCGTTTGAGCTGTGTGGAGAAAGGAGAGGGCCCAGGCTGTCTTCAAAGCTCGACCTTAAACACTGCTCTTCTTTCTCTGCAGGGCCAAGAGATCCTCAGAGAGGAAGACAAGCGGTAGTTGTTGGGGGGAGGCTCCCATTTATCCTGGGGGTCTTTGTCTGTTCCAAAGAATGGGGCCCCACTCAGTTCTTAGGAGGGTCTGAGCTCCCTAGCGGTGCCTTTTCTCAATGGCCCTGCCATGCTGTCCACACACGGGATATTTTTCAGCCTCTTATCTTGCCCTGGCCAGACAAGAACCAGAAGGTCTTGACTTGACCGGGCTGGCAGCTGTGTTAATTCCCACTTGGGAACTGCGTGGAGGAAATTGGGGGTGCACAGCAGGATCGAGGCTTAGGCTCCTTCTCTGCTCTAATTCCTGTTGTGAAGGAGAAAAACTTCAGGATCCGGGTAGAGAAACCAAGTAGTAACAGCTGGACAGACTGATAAAGAAGGAAGGCTTCAGGTGGAGATGAGGCGTCCTGTCGAGGCAGCTGCAGGAATCATTTGAACCCAGGAGGATCCCAGGTTACCATAGGGTCTACACCTGGGAGAATGACCGTCGGTTTGAGCCCTAAAGCTTGTTGGAGAGGGTCTGTGTGGGGGAGGGGAGCACCGGTGGCTCTGGTTGAGAGCACTTGCCCCTGGAATGAAGGTGGGGAGGAGCTGCTGGACCATGAGGACTAGGTCGCCTTCACCACACATCTGGTGACTCACCCATGCCTGTGGCACCATCTCCAGGGGATCCAGTGCTCTCTTCTGGCTTCCACAGTCACCTGCACACACGCACACACGCACATGCACACACCACATACATACACACATGAATTAAAGAGTATTTGATTAAACTCTTGCAGCCAGGACCTATAGGTCCAGACTACAAGGCTCCAGAGGAAAAGAAGGGTGAGTCACTAACACAGTACCATAGTGAAGCGCAGAGAAGCATTTCACAGGCTGGAGAGTCGGAGGTGAGTGTGGGCTGTGATTCTAACCGCTGGGCACATCATTGGCCCTCTGCAGGGCTCGCCTGCCTCTGATTGCTGGACCACACTGGAGTTTCATTTAGTAGGTCTGGAGTGAGGGTCCTGGTTTGCATTTCTTTCCCAGGGTGGCTGCTAGCCGCTGCTGGGTTTCCTGGTTGAGGAAATGGAGACGACATTAAAAGTCCCTGAATCTGGCCAGCATCGGTTTCAAGCCCAACTTCCCAGCTTTCTGGCTGGGTGATTATAGGCAAGTCGCTAAATCTCTCTGTCCCTCAGCTTTCTCGCCTGCTGCCTGGGAGTCGGAGGCAGCGCTAAGGAGGGGCTATATTCTTAGATCTGATAGAATAGTGTATCGCTTGGCCAGGAGACAATTTGGTGATGGATTGCATAAGGAGAAGAGCTTGGGACAGGTGCCTGATGGAATCAAGTGTGCCGTGCAATTGTGCAATTCCAGTGTGCTAGAATTCTGTGTGGGGAGGGAGCCAGTGTCCTCCCTGAAGCTCAGAGAAGGTATACAGCAGGCGCTCTGTAATGGCACGGAAGTGACATCAGCCTGCTCTTGCCAGGGTGTGGAAAGTGAGCAGCTGAGTGGGCCTGGATGGTGTGCAAAGTTTTTTAGGCTACCTTTCATTGGCCCGAATGCTATCACATGGTCTCACCAAGGTGCAGCAGATGCTGGGAAACACGTTTACTGGCTGGGCCGATTGAGGCTGTGCTAGGCAGCACCCAGCTTGTCCATGATGTCTTGAGCACTGGGTTAATTTCTCAGTTTCTTTGGAACAGGAAAAACAAAAACAAAAACAAAAATACAGGCCTAGGGAGGTAGCGCAGTTGGTAGAGTGCTTGCCAAACAGGCACAAAGCCCTTAGCCCTGATAAAACCAAGGATGGTGGTGCATGCCCAGTAATCCCAGAATCCAGGAGACAGAGGCAGAAGAATCAGAAGTTCGAAGTCATTCTCCTTCATAGGGGACTGTAGGCCAGCCTCATGACTAAGGACCTCGTCTCAAAAGAAAAACAAACCACAGACAGAGCCATAATCAGAAGCTCAAGATAGGCTGTGCTGTGTATGCCCTGGCCAGGGCTTGGCAGCGGAGTTCTGCTTTTAGGAGTGGACCTTGTCCTGAAGGAGAGACTTAATGGCAGCTTTGATGGCTTGTGCCTGGACCCCCTACCCCTGTGGCACCTTTACTGTGTAGTGCCTGCCTTGACGCGGACACTTTTCTGCTTTGTTCTATTTCTGAGTGGGGGAGGCGGGTAGGATCAGGAACCAGAAAGTGAAGCATCAAATAAGGGGGTCTCGTTAATATCCAGAGCCTTGGCATGCACTAAGGACTCGCAGACGAACTGTTAACTATTAAGAGCAAGAGTGCTTTATGTCAGAGTAAAAGGACCAGGACGTCCACACTGGCTTCCTCCATCGGATTGCCTGTCTCCCATTTTCCAGGCCCAGATCAGTCAGCTTCCACATGAGTTTGCCTTCGCCCTGACCTCACACCGCCACAGGTTCTGCTGCTTGGAGTGCCTTGCCCACGGGGCCCAAAGCTGTCTGTCCCCTTCAGGATCAGGCTCACTGCTCTCACCTCCCCCAGAGGGCCTCCTTGCCTGAAAATCAGCAGACAGCAAACAGTAGGGGTGACCAGCTCCCCTGCCCCCATGCCTAGCATAGGATTGGTGCTGGGAAATACCAGCTGCTGTTCCATCCTGACCACCCCACTCTCCTCTACACCCCCACCCTGCACTTCTTCTTCCCAGGTCCTGTGTAACAAGTCCCATTACACCCAGGGGACAACAATAACAACCCCTCTAAAAATGTCCATATCCTCATCCTGGGAATCCGAGTATGTGTGGCCTTTTACAGCAGCAGGGCCTTCTGAGAGATGAGTAATGGGAACATTGTCCTGAGTCATTACTATACCACAGGGTCCTTATAAAGAAGAGGTAGAAGTCAGGCATGGTCACACACAACCTTTAGTCTCAGCACTTTGGAGGTAGAGGCAGGTGGACCCCTGAGTTTGAGGCCAGTCTGGTCTATAGAGCAAGTTCCAGGAAAGCCAGGACTACACAGAGAGACCCTGTCTCAAAAACAGCAGCAACAAAAAAAAGAGATAGATAGATAGATAGATAGATAGATAGATAGATAGATAGATAGATAGATAGAGAAAGAAAGAGAGAGAGAGAAAGAAAAGAGGCATGATCAAGAAAGCAGGAATATTTAGGGCTAGGTGTTAGCTCAGGGTTAGAAACTCCATTCTCACCACTGGGAAGGAAGGAGGGAGGAAGAAGGATGAGGAGGAGAACTGAGGGGAGGGAAGAAGTCTGGGAAGACAAGAAAGAAAGGAAGCAGGCATAGACCCTTGATGACGCCAGGCTGTTGGCTGTGGAGCCCTTAGAACCCTGCCCCCCAGCTGTGAGATAGGAGCTTGGGTCATTTGCATCAGCAGCTATCAGTTGCCACATGACTGGGACAGGCTCCAGGCTAGGGCTGTTCCACTCCATCCTGGCTCATGGCAACATCTGGAGTTTCAGTTGTTCTGATTCAAATGCAGTTGGCATTTAGTAGGTAGAGACCACTGATGCTGCTAAATGTTTGACTTCCCATGTGACATGTTGCCCCTGTGAGTAAGAATTGTATTAGCTCATTGTCAGTAGCACAGAGGCAGAGAAACCGTACTTCCTGGGGAAGAGAGCAGAGCGTGCTGTGTAAGCGTGAGGAATGAGTTCAGGTCCCAGCACCTACACTGGGATGTAGCCAGGCGTGACAGGAGTATTCCTGGGACTTGCTGGCTGCTGGCCTTGCTCTAGTCTCATTGAGAGACCCCATCTCAAAGGAATAAAGTGCTGTATGATAGAGCAGAAGACTCAATGACCTCTGCCACGCGTGTCTGTGTGTGTGGGCTCTCTCTCTCTCCCCCCCCCCTCCCCCTCCCTCTCCCTCTCCCTTCCTCCCTCCCCCCCCCCCCCCTCTCTCTCTCTCTCTCTCTCTCTCGTCTCTGTCTCCATACGTTACACAGGGTCACAGGCATCAGCTTCCTGGCTGGTAGGCACAGCAGCCTGTTTGGAAAGCCAAGGGCTAAGTCAACGTTCATTCTGCTGAAATACAAGCGCCGCAGCCTGGACCCTGCTCACTCAGATTTGTCTTTGTGCAAGAGTTCTTTGTTTCAAAATCAGCAAATGTCATTTTAGTGTACAAAGCAGAAAAAGATTGTCCTTATAGCTTCAATGAACAACATGCACAAGGGGGCTTTGGGTTTGGGTTTTAATGTTTAATCATCTTCTTTGCACTGGCTTGGTGTCCCCAGGACTTGGTATACTCCTGGCTGGTCACACCAGGGCTACAGTGTGCCCCGCTTCTCAGGACGTGCTCTGTGTTTACACGGCCTTCTCTGTCGCCAGGCTGTGTGAATGTTCACACAACAGGAATGGTGTCTCACTCTTCCAACTACCGCCCAGAGAGAGTGCCAAGCCTGGCATAAACCATCCGTGCAGGTCGCAGCAATGAACTACAAAAAAAGCCAGCCACCGCAGGCTGGCATATGGGACACTGAGGTGTTACCACCTGGGGAGTCAGTGGCCCAGTGGCATGGGTGCAACCCCAAGAAGGAAAACCAAGTCATGAAAATTTCAAAAAAGACTATAAAGTGGCCTGGCGAGACCTTTGAGACAAACAGATCTAAGTTCAAGTCCTAACTTTGCCATGGCTAGCTGAACAAACAACCGTTGGGCTAGTTACTAAATTCTTCTGATCCTTAGTTTCTCTGTGAAATTTATTCACTTCTTAGAGGGAAGCAGAGCAGGGTGGGGAAAGGGTGACAGTGACTCCTGTCGTCGTCACACACATGCAGGCATGCCGAGTGGAGCACCTGGCATGCAGCCAGCCCTTCAAATGTCTGATTTGTCTTGTTTCTAGAAAAATCCTCTCAGGTGGAGGGCTGGAGTCCAGGTCTTTGCATCTTACCCACCTGCAACAGCAACGTCCCATTATCCCTCTGTCTCTTGGTGGCAGGAACTCACGCTAGACTCTGAGGAAGGCACTGCCAATTCTGCTGGGCAGAAAGTTCCTGCCTGGCACCTGATGGATCAGGCAGAGCCACCAGTGGGGGTGGAGTGGGGCTAAGCCTTGTTGATCATACCAAGAAACCCACACTGAAAGATCTTAGGACGTAGAAGTCGGGTGTGAGGGTACAGCCCTGAGCCCGGCACTGAGGACCCGGTGAGGCAGGGCGATGCAGAGTTCGGGAAGTAGATTTAGTAGGAAATAACAAGGACAGGAAAGTATGTGATTTGACTTAGGTGGTACCCAGCAAGAGCTCCCCCCCCCCCATAGTTGGAAACATTGTAGCAGCATCTGATTTGGGAAGCTTCGCTCTAGGTGCTCTACAGGCAGTTGCAAAGGTTGTTCACGAGAGTTGAGAAATACAGGATGACCTGTGTGGCGTTACAAGTGGTCCTGATAGGAAAGGGGGTGTTATTTTTTAACCATGTGCTTTAGGAATAGTCTTCCCTTTTTCCTAGTGCCGAGATGGAACCCAGGCCTTGCATGTACTAACTAGGCGAGGGTTCTGTCTCTGAGCTACAACCCCAGCACTCAAAATAGTTATTTTTTCTTCTTCCCCCTCTCCCCTTTGCCATTGGTCTCAAGCCCACAATATACACAGCAGGTGAATGCTATATCCCCAGCTCTGCCTTGTATGTTTAGGGATTCTTATTGTTGTTTATTAGTACTTTGTTCATACATGCGTGTATGTATGTATGTGTGCCATGTGAGACCTAGTGCCCTTGGACGTCAGAAGAGGGTATCAGATCCCCTGGAACTGGAGTTATAGACAGTTAATGAGTCACATGACCTTTTCAATCACTGTGATTGAGCCATAATGATGCCAACCAATGATGATCAATCATAGAACCCAGAAGCAAGCGCAGGTGTGCTGGAACAGCTGGGGTCCCAGCTCCTCTAACCACGTGTTCCAGGGCAGAAGCAAGTACATTTTGAGAGCAAGGTGTTTATAGTTGTCTGCGTGCCCTAGGCTGTGGGCAAAGGTTTCTGCGCATATCCTACTGGGGCACTAGTCAGAGCAGGGCAGTATAGCAGTGGCTCTGGGGTGCTGCAACCTTTGCTGCCCCAGAACGGCAACCCCGAGCACTGAGGATGAACCCCAAGGAGATCCAGCCGCCACTGTGGTTTGCCCCTTGACCTGTAGGCCTTGCTTTGGGCATTCCAAGCATAGTCTCTTACGTCCACAGCTGCCTCAGGATTCCAGCATAGCAAGACACAGAGAGAGGGAGGGGTCCTGGCTTCCAGAGAACAACTGTTTCCTGTAGACCCCTGAGGAAGACTGGTTTTGCTGCTTCCCAGACATCTAGGTCCCCAGCTGGCTGGGACCTAAGGCTCAACCTCACAATTTACACAGGTGAAGATGATTGTCGTCCCCGCGTCTCGGCCTGTACTTGTGTGCTGACCCACGGTTACGATTCTGCATTCCAGGTTGATGGAGGTAAGAGAGGCAGGTACGGAATCTGAGCCAGCTGCTTCTCTGCAGACACTTCTCCCCAGGTGTGTCAGGCTGGGAGGGGGAAGTTGTGAGTACCTAAGTGAGCAGCTTCTAGAAAATTCTCATGTCTTGTGAACTAGGGTCTCTCTCCTTCCTTGGATTTGGGAGCCCACAATAGATTGAGTTTGCTATGGGACTGGGGGCCAGAACTGGAGTTGGAAACTGAGGTAAGGCCTGCTGGAGTTTAATATCTGGAGAAATCTGACTTGCCCCAGGTGTCCAGAGGAGATGAAGCCGCCAAGTTCCAACTCTGCATTGTGGCTAGTTTTTCTCATGTGTCCCCAGCCAGGCATCTAGGCATATGGAAGTATGGCTGGAACCAATTCAATTAGCAGCTTGTAGTAAGGGAAAAAGGAACAGTGCAATAATTTATGATCTTACAGGTTTTGATATCAAAGTATGGTGTGCACGAGCCCATGACTAGGATGCTGTCCCACGATATGAGACCTGTATGTTGTGCGTCTGCCAACCCTGGGGTGTGGCTTGTACCTCATGGCCTAACATAGCTGCCTAAACTCAAGCAACCACACCTGCATTCTAGCCAGAAGAACACATTCTCTCTCTGCCTTTAAACATCTTTCCTTAAGGGGCCAAGGAGAAGGCCCATAATGTAGAGGCACCTGCAGCCGAGCCTAATGACCTGTGTTCGGACCCTGGAACCCAGATGGTAAAGGAGACTCCTGCTAGTCTCTGACTTCCCCATGAACTTTGTAGCGCGCCCCCAACCCCAGCTAAGCAAATCAAATAAGTGTTAAAAACAACAACCAACCCTTCCCTAAAGTTTATATACAGCCTTCTGCTTCTGAGTCAGTAAGCTCAACCTGAGTGTATGGTGTTGTGAAAACATTTCCACAGAACTGAAACTTCCCCTCTGGAGGGAGAAGCTCAGAAAGACTAATCAGGCTCCTCCTGTAGACATAGACAGTGAGAAGTTGCTGGGGAACAGATACTCTGCAGCCAGGAGAGCGGCCCACAAGGTAGGCAGGGAGCTTCGGATTGCAGCTTTCTGAGTTCTCACCGTGCTGGGGCAGGCTGTAGACGATGAGCTGCCTCTGAGTCACCCCTGCTCCTGGTAGTGAGTAACTCCTTTGGTTCGCTTGGAGGGACATTTCTTTTGTCTGTCATCACCGCCCTATTAGGAGAGAAAGGACAGGAGAAGTCTCACAGCTCATGGTCTTGCCTGGCTGTAACGTAGTCTGGAAAATGCAGCCCTTATCTGAGAGACTATGTGCTTAGCTCCCTAGGAGCAAACAGCTTTGACAGTTGACAGGTGCTGTCTCAGCTTCCTTAAGAGCAGATTCGTAACACATTGAAACTCACAACACCGGGTTCTCTTGGTTCTGGATGCGTACCAAGTGCCTGCTGGGTACAAGGCATAGTGCCAGGCAGTCACAGCTGCTGTCAGCAGCGGTTCCTGGTTCCCCTGGGTCAGGAGGGTGTTTATCTGTGGTTCTATCTCAAGGCTTCTATGAGCTAGCTGTGGAAGCAGACAGACCACTTCCCCTCACAGCGGCTGCCACTGTCAAGTAGTGGGGGAGGGATGGGCAGGTAGGGGCTAGGAGCTGAGTGTGACCACAGAGCCCTGATCTGCGCCAGAGGCCACGTTCTGCATCTCAGCTCCGAGCCACACTTCTTGGTTTCACAGCAGACGCTGTGGGTGTGGCGCCATCCTAGCTCCCAGGGCCATTGACCTGGTTGAGTCTGTTGGCTTTATGGGCACCACACTGTCCAGTCTGTAAGGCTGACTGGGACACAGCAGGCTCTGGTTTTAGGAACTTCAAGCCCCCAAAGAGGATCAGGTGGCTCTGGCATCTGTCCCAGGCTGGTGACTCTCCTGCTCTGAGGGTAAGAAACAAACTTGGCAGCTGACATGACGTTTCAAACTGGGAGCAGAGACATCAGTGTGTGGCCAGCACGCTAAGGAAGCGAATAAAAAGCAGATAAATAGAAGATCACTGAATGCATTTTATCAAGGAAGGCTAAGTACAGGGTTTTGAGATTTTAATTTCCATTTTAGGAGTTTGTACTGAGTTAGAATGTAATTGTATGTCCTGTTTCAGTAGCGGCCAAGAAAGTGCCAAGCTTTGGAAGACAGAGGTGGCTAAGACAAAACTAAACACTACGACCGGGCGGTGGTGGCGCACGCCTTTAATCCCAGCACTCGGGAGGCAGAGGCAGGCGGATCTCTGAGTTCGAGGCCAGCCTGGTCTACAAGAGCTAGTTCCAGGACAGGCTCTAGAAACTACAGGGAAACCCTGTCTCGAAAAACCAAAAAAAAAAAAAAAAACTAAACACTACGCCGGGCGTAGGGACACTAGGAACATTTGTGTAAAGGTTATAAACATTTGCTTAATTGTGCGTGTACATAATGTGTATGCGGAGACACACATGCCATGCATGGTGTGCTTGTGGCGGTCAGAGGACTCTGAGGAATCAGTTCTCTTTCCGTCATATGGGTTCTGATGAATTCTCATTGCCAGGCTTGTGCAGCAAGCACCTTTACCCACTAAGCCTCTGACAACCCCTCTCCCCCTCTGTGCATGTGACAGGGTCTTCCTGTGTAGCCCAGGCGGGCCTCTTCTGGAACTCATCATGTAGTCCAGGCTGGGCTCGAACTTGCAATCCTCTCACCTCAGCCTTCAGAATGCTGGGATTACAGACGTGAGCCACACGCCCAGCTTGTTTGCAAGTGGCTGTAAGGACGTGTTTTCATTCCTTTTAAGTTGCATCCTGGGAGCAGAGTTGCTGAACCATGAGGAATTGTCCAACTTTTCCATAGCAGGTGCATCATTTTGCAGGTTCACTAACAACTGTGGGTTCCAGTTCCTGGATGTCCTTGCTGACTTTAATATGGCCCAGCTTTAAAATTATATCCTAGTGGGGTGCGACTTTCACTTGCATTTCCCTAATGACACCTTTTCATGTGTACACCAGCTATTTGTGTGTGCGTTTAAAATTCTTTTTGCTTTCTCTCTCTCTCTCTCTCTCTCTCTCTCTCTCTCTCTCTCTCTCTCTCTCTGCATATGTGCAGGTGTATATACATATATGTGCATGTATATACATATGACTGTGGAGGCCAGATGAGGGTGTCAGATCACTGAATCTGGAGTTACAGACAATTGTGAGCCACCCAAGATGGGTACCAGCTGGAAACTGAACTTAAGTCCTCCAAGAGAGATTGTTGCTTTTTTTTTTTTTTTTTGACAGTATCTCACTCTGTAGCCCAGCTAGTCTTAAGCCTATGATCTCATTGCCTCAGTTTCTAGAGAGATTTCCAGAGGCATGCCCTGGCTCACCCAGCTCCAGACAAATGACTATTCAAATCCTTTGGCTGTTTTTATTGTGTTTATTGATTGTAAGAGGTCTTTGTTGAGTCCCTTATCAAATTTATGATTTGAAAACCTTTTTTTCTCATTTTGTAGGTTGTCTATTTATTTTTTTTAAATATTTATTTGTTATGTATACAATATTCTGTGTGTGTGCCTGAAGGCCAAAAGAGGGCACCAGAACTCATTGCAGATGGTTGTGAGCCACCATGTGGTTGCTGGGAATTGAACTCAGGACCTTTGGAAGAGCAGGCAATACTCTTAACCATTGAGCCATCTCTCCAGCCCCTGTCTCTTTATTTTTGTTGTTTATTTGTCTCTGCCATAAGCACCCAACATAGGCCAGAGAAGAGCTTCGACGGCTATTCCATGCATGCCTTTGCCTTACTCTCTATCTCTTAGATTTATTTATTTATTTATTTATTTAATTCATTTATTTTTGAGGCAGGGTTTTTCAGGCCTGTCCTGGAACTCACTCTTGTAGACCAGGCTGGCCTTGAACTCACAGAGATCCGCTTGCCTCTGCCTCCCGAATGTTGAAATTAAAGGTGTGCGCCACCACCGCTGGCTACTTTTTATGAGTATTTTGCCTGCCTGTGAGTATGCATGCCCCATGTGTGTCTGGCCAGAAGAGAGTGTCAGGTCCCCTGGAATTGGACTCATGAATGCTTGTGAGCTACCATATGGGTGCTGAGAGCTGAACCCCGGTGCTCTGCGGGAGCAAAAAATACTCTTAACCACTGAGCCGTCTCTCCAACTCCCCTCTTACGTGACAGTGTCCTTCATCACACACAAGCTTTTTATTTTAATTATTTATTCTTTTGTTACTGGTACTTTGGCCGCCATGTTGAGGAAATCCCATTGATTATGGTCTGTACCATATAGGTGTCTATTACCTATAGTCTAGGCACCTGAGAGGTGGTGAGAGCAGGGATATTGTGAGTTAAAGGCCAGCTCGGGTACACAGAAAGTCAAAGGACAACCTGCACTATATAAAATAAAACTTATGTCAAAGAAAACCGAGAGGCGGGGAGGAGACAGAAATTTTTAATTAATAATAATAATAATAATAATAATAATAAAGAAAACTGAAACACCCGAGGGCTAGGCTGGAGTGCATGCCTAGCATGTGCAAGTCCCTGGGCTCCGTCCCCAGTACCACCCCTACTGCCTGCACCCAAGTCTCTGCTTATTATGAAGATTATGGCGAAGTCCTGTATTTCCTGAGTTTGGCTCTTATGCCTTAGTCTGTTTCCATGGAACATTTGCATGCAGTGTGAGGAAGGGATTCAGGATCTCTCCAGCCCCATGTGTTGAAGATTATTCTTGATGAATTCAGCCATTATCTGGCTGGAAGTCAGCCCTGCGAGTGTGAGACTTCCTTCTTACAGTCTTGCCACAGCGTCCCCTGGCCATGTTGGTGTGTCCCTGGGTGCTGGACCCCCACTTCTAGACATCACATAGTACCTTATTTCATAGAAAGAAATACTGTCATTTATATAAGAGGCCTTCGCTGATGGACATTTGGGGACACTAGCAATTTCTAGCTGTTGTTGAGTTATTGGCGTTCCAGGGGACAATTGCAGGGATGTTGGTTTACTGAGGGGAAACACATCAAATGTCTGTGCCAGGCACTTCTAGACCAATCAGTGGGCGTGTGGCTAACAGAAGGAAGAGGGCCTTCAAGACGGCTCAGCAGGTAAAGTCATCCGCTGCAAAGCCTGATGGGAGTCCGTCAGCCTCTGCAAGTAGTTCTCTGGCCTCTGCGCCTGCACTGTGACTGGCACATATCTGTACATGTACACATATGCACACACAGAGGTGGAACCCATACCCTTCACTGCTTGGGTGACCGAGAACCTGAGACTAGGTAGCCCAGGGACCTAGAGCAAAGCCAAATACTACTGTTCTTTAAAAAAAAAAAAATTCCTAGTGACGTTCTGCTATAGCTTCCTCCTGCAGCAGATGGGAACAAATACAGAGACCCACAGACAGACATGCAGAGAGTGAGAGACCTTGGGACACTCAGCCCTAAATGGGATGCTTCCATTGTATCCCTCCCCTCAGGGCTTGGGGAACCCCACCAGTAGCAGTAAGAGCCAGAGAGGATAGAGGACACCAAGAAAACAAGGCTCTCTGGATCAGTGTGAGCTCACAGAGCAAGGCAGCGTGCCCAGAGCCTGCAAGGGTCTGCACCAGGTCCTCTGCATATAGATTATGGCTTCCAGATTAGTGTTTTTATGGGATTGCTGGGTGTGTGAGTGAGTGTCTCTTTTTTTTTTTTTTTTGGTTTTTTGAGGCAGGGTTAGTAGCTTTGGAGCCTGTCCTGGAACTAGCTCTTGTAGACCAGGCTGGTCTCAAACTCACAGAGATCCGCCTGCCTCTGCCTCCCGAGTGCTGGGATTAAAGGCGTGCGCCACCACCGCCCGGCCTCTTGTCCAACTTTTATGTAATAGTTTGGTTATATTGTATCTTATTTTGTTATATTTTATTATTATCCCTTAGAAACCTTTTCTTTCCTAATGAGAGATAGAAAGAAAGTGAATCCAGGAAGGAAGGGAGGTGGGAAGGAACTGGGCGAGTAGAGGGAGGGGAAGCCTGTAATCAGGATATATTATGTAAAAAAAAAATTATTTTCAATAAAAGAAAAAAATAAGTGTAAGAAAAGAAAGTACACAGAACAGTTTAAACTCAGGACGATCACTGAGAAGACAACAGAGAATCTGGAGTTTTCTCTAAAGTGTCATCCTTTGGGCTACAGTCCCCATAACAAGAAATGAGACCGAAGGCTGTTCCAGGCTCAGGGAAAGAGTCCAAAGGCCTTGGGGTGGGGACACCCTCCATGTGCTCACTGAGTGGAAAGAAACCAGTGTCCCCGGAAGAGCGGCTAAGGCCCGAGGATGATGGGCGGGGTTCCAGGGGCCCAGCTGGTGTAGCTTAGAAAGATTTGAGTTCTAGTCCTTCTGTGAGGGGAGTTGCTGGAGGGGAGGGTGGTAAGAGTAGGAGAGATTCGATACGGTTTATGTCCTTAAAGGAAGATAGCTGTGCCTGTTTGAGAGGCACTCTGGTTCCCAAGCGTTCAGAGTTCTCTGAAGTGAAAGGACTAACTGGGCCAGCAGGCGTGGACATTTGAAATGTTCCCAACTTATTGCCAGTTTGTTGCTAACAGCCTCTCCACATGATTGCTCTGGATTTCAACTCTGCCCGTGTGGCCATCTTCAGCATCATGCAGATACCCAAACCACCCTCACGCCCTCCGCTCTGCTTCCCCCGCAGGACTGTCCTTGCTGCATCTGCGCAGTAACTCTGGCTACACAGCAGACCCCTCGAGTAACAGGGGCTCCCCTGAAACATGGCAGACGAAGACCTCATCTTCCGCCTGGAAGGCGTTGACCGTGGCAGGTCCTCCCGAGCTGGCCACAATGGAGAGTCTGACACAGACAGTGACGATGATGAGGACTACTTCATCTGCCCTATCACTGATGACCGCATGTCCAACCAGAATGTCAGCTCCAAGGCCCAGAACTACAGCAACCGAGTGAAACCAGAGTGTAGCTCCATAGGGTCTCCGGCCAGTTCCTTCCACTTCAAGGTGAGTGGCCACCTGTTCTGCGCCTGTGTCCAGCTCACCTATTATGAGGGATGGGGAGCTGGGGGGTCTCTAACTGATGTTATAATCGTCTTCAAACCCTGGCAGTGCATCTCATTCCGTGGACATTATACCTGTGTGCATGAATCTGGTGAGCTTATTAATAGCTTAGGGACAGCATCTCAGCATTCAAGAAAGGATGGAGCAGGGTACAGTGAAAAACATGGAAGAGCGTATAGGAAGTATAAGGATCTTATAGCTCATGGTTTGCTGTTGTTGCTGAGACAGGGTCTCTCTAAGTAGTCAAGCTGATAATGAACTCATCATGATCCTCCTGCCTCAGCCTTAGGAGTGCTGGGATTACAGGTCTGTGCCTGACTCAAAATTATTTCTCTCTCTCTCTCTCTCTCTCTCTCTCTCTCTCTCTCTCTCTCTCTCTCTCTCTCTCTCTCTCCTTCCTCTCTTCTTCCTCTCTTCTTCCTCTCTTCTTCCTCTCTTCATTATTTATTGAGACAGAGTCTCATGAAAGTCAGCCTCATTATGCTGCCAAGGATGACTCTGAACTCTTTTTGTTGTTGTTGTTTTTATTTTTGAGGCGGGGTTTCTTTCCTCTGTGAAACAGTCCTGACTGTCTTGGAACTCACTCTGTAGATCAGGCTGGCTGTGAACTCACGGAGATCCTGCAGGCCTCTCCCTCCCAAGTGCTGGGATTAACGGTGTGTGCCACCACTGCCTCATGACTCTGAACTCTTTATCCTCCCACTTCCATCTCCCAAATGCTGAGATCATAGAGCCACCAGGCTTGGCTAAGCTCTTTCTTAGAGCATATGTACAGGAATCCATCCTTTTCCGTGAGCAGTGTGTTCTAAGACTGCCTGGGATGTGTGACACATGACTAGTGTCTAATCCTCTGTGTGTTATTTCTCCCGTACACACATGCCTATGATAAAGGTTTAACTCATAAATTAGACACATTAAGAGATTAACAGTCACTAATACTGTAATAATATAGTATAATAAAAGCTGTGTGCTGGGAGGTGTGGCTCAGTGGTAAGTTCTTGCTGCCCATACACAAGGCCCTGGGCACCCTCTCCAGCACTGCAAAGAACCAAACCGGAACAAACAAACTGTAAAGTTGTGGACGTGGGGTTCCTCTCCTTCTCAAGATAACATACTGTGTACATGTAGATACGTCCGTGCTCTCTCTCATTGGCCATAAGTAACTGAAACCACAGAATGGGAAGCTACAGATAAGGGGACCACTGGCCCCACCCTTCACAAATGCAACAATACAATGGCTTGGTTTTGGTGTGGGCTTCCGGTAAAGCACTCGTTATTTTTTTCAAGTCTGGAGATACAGCTCAGTTGACAGAGTGCTTGCTGGCACACATCAGGCCCTGGGGGCCGTCCCTGGCATCAGTAAACATCCCAGCACTTGCAAGGTGGTAAAAACATCCCAGCACTTGCAAGGTGGTGGCAGGATGGTCAGAAGTTCAAGGCCACCAGCCTGGGATGTGAGACCCTGTCTTTAAAAACGACAAGCAGGCTGGAAAGTAGCTCGCCCAGTGAGAATGCATACTGCTCTTGGCAAACAACTCAGGTTTGAGTCCTGACACCCTCTTCAGCTGGCTCATTACCGTTACTGCCTGTAACTCCAGCTCTAAGGGATCTGATGCTGTCTTCTGACTTCCCTGGGCACCCTTATACATACATGGCATACACACACGTGCACACACACACACACACACACACACACATGTATATATATGAAAATTTTGAAAATAAATCTTTAAAGATACATATTTTTTAAGACAGAACAGAAAAACTTATATGAGCCTCATGCTTTTATTGACGTATTATTTAACAGGTATGAACTTAGATACTGAATTATGTGTTTTAATTCAGTTGGTACTTATATATGGCCTATTAGCATTTCTGATAATAGGTTAACCACCGAGGGCAGCGAGGCAAGCGTTGTGTGCCATTTTCTTTGTGGCTTCACCTGTGAGGGGCAGGCTGAGTTCTTGTTAAGCACTGTTTTTGAAACAGTACCCGAGATTGTGTGCACACTGGAGGTGTTTAGTGCGTACCACTCGGCTTTGGGATGTGACAGCCACGTCCCAGCATATGGCCTTAGCCATTTACTACTGATGGAAAAATAAAGGCTTTTGTAAAAGAACTTTTACATGCTGGAGGTAGAGCGCATGCTGGGCACGTCCAGGTTCCGTTCCCAGCACCACCACTTACTCAGAAAAATCCTTTGCAGTAATTAACGCCCCTCCCCTACGTTTGTTCTCTGCCTTGGATGTTGTCAGTGTTTGAGGGTACGGGCACAGGGAACACTTCCACTTGTCACTCTCGGTCTCAGGGGTCCCCTAGTCCTTAAGGACCTTAGCTCATGGCTTCAACACAGGGCAGAATGTCAGGACTAACCAGTTCTTGTAGCAGGGTCGTTTGTTTCCTTGTCTTTAGAGAGGGACTCACCATGTAGCTCTAGCTGATCTGGAATTTACTGTGTAGGACAGGCTGGCCTCAGACTCACAGATCTCAGACTGCTTCTGCCTTTCCCTGTGTTGGATTAAAGGTGTGTGCCCCCACCATGTCAGAAAAGTTGGGGTTTAATAAAGGGTTTTTTGTTTTGTTTTGTATATATATATGTGCGGTATACATGTTCTCATGTGTGTGATTTTTGTTGTTGTTGTTGTTTTCGAGACAGGGTTTCTCTGTATAACAGCCCTGAATGTCCGGGAACTCACCCTGTAAACCAGGCTGGCTTTGAACTCGCAGAGATCCGCCTGTCTTCTGCCTCCGGTATGCTAGAATTAAAGGCACGTGTCACCACTGCCCAGCACATGTGTGTGATTATATGTGTGTGTAGTGTGTGAACACCAGAAGTTGAGGTCTTCCTCCATCACTGGCCGCTTTGTCTATTGAGGCAGGGTCTCTTTATGGAGTCTGCTGATTTTTTTTTTTTTTTTTTTTTTTTTTGGTTTTTCGAGACAGGGTTTCTCTGTAGCTTTGGAGCCTGTCCTGGAACTCGCTCTTGTAGACCAGGCTGGTCTCGAACTCACAGAGATCCGCCTGCCTCTGCCTCCTGAGTGCTGGGATTAAAGGCATGAGCCACCACTGCCCGGCTGAGTCTGCTGATTTCTGACTAGCCCGGTGGCCCTGAGGATCCTGAGTTTTGGGATTATAGGTGGTAGCCATGCCTGCATGGTTTTTGACGTGGGTGCTGGGGATCCAGCTCTAGCTCTCCTACACTTTGTCTCTGAGCCCTATCCCCAGACCCAGTCAAGAGAATTGAACGTAGGCTTCAGCAGAAGGGTTGAGAGAAAGAGAGGTGCTCAGGACAGACAAGACACCACTGAGAGCATGCGTGTGGGTGTGCTTCTTAGAACAGATCAGATGGACAGATGGGGTGCACACCCTGCTGCAGGCATCAGCTGCTCAGCTCCCGGTTTTGGTTTTTTGTTTGTTTGTTTTGTGCATTTTTTTTACAACAGTCATCATATGTTGGATTTTGGTGAGGTTTGAAGGGTTGCCGAGAATTGGAGGTCCCTGGGTGTTCCCTGAGGGGTACCGGCAGGATTACAGCTGGTAATGTAGAAATGTCTCACAGGGGTACAGAAGACAAGCATCTTTGTAAACAAAGTTTTATTGGGGATCTTTAGGTGATGGTTGGGGGAGGAATGGAGGCACTACCCAAGGTTCTCTGCAATCATTGTTAATATAAAATATCTATGGAGGCTGGGTGGTGGTGGCGCACGCCTTTAATCCCAGCCAGCACTCAGGAGGCAGAGGCAGGCAGATCTCTGTGAGTTGGAGGCCAGCCTGGTCTAAAAGAGCTAGTTCCAGGACAGACACCAAAGCTACACAGAGAAATCCTGACACGAAAAACAAACAAAAACAACAACAACAACAAAAATCTAAGGAAGAAAAATTAACTCTGTGATCAACTTGTATAGGAAATGTTTATTTTGGGGGTGGAGGTTCATGGCTCTCAGTTGATGAGTGGCTTTATTTTTTTGTTTTGGTTTGGTTTTTTGTTTTTCCGAGACAGGGTTTCCCTGTATAACAGCCCTCATTGCCCTGGAACTCCCTCTGTAGACCAGGCTGGTCTCGAACTCAAAGAGATCTGTTTTCCTCTGCCTCCCAAGTGCTGGGATTAAAGGTGTGCACCATTACCAACCGTCCTGAGTGACTTTATCTTACCCTAACTCCTAAGTGAGAGCTTCTTTCCCTTCCCATGTCCCACAGTTTCCCTGTCTTTCTAGACTGCCTCAAAATCTGTATTTATCTAATTTTTAAAAGTACTTTAATAACATGTTACATGTTAAAGGTGAGGGAATTTGTTTTTTATTTATTATTATTATTATTATTATTATTATTGAGACAGGTTTTTCTCTGTAGCCCTGGCTGTCCTTGAACTCACTCTGAACACCAGGCTTGCCTCTAACTCAGAGATCCATCTGACTCTGCCTCCTGATTGCTGGCACTAAAGGCTTATGCTACCACACTCGGCTAGGTGAGATTTGCGATGTCAAATGTAGTTCTTTATTTGTTTTGCTCAGAAAGTCATTATCTTAGGGTTTGGCTGAGGAAGAGCGCGTTTGTCTTAGGGGCTCTGCACACCCTGGCAGTGCAGTTGCAAAGGAGAGGGAGGAAGGTGAGCGTTACTGGGCTTTGTCTAATACGGGGGGGGGGGGGGTGAAAACACAGTGCAGTTATCCTTGTTTAATTTGGTCTTCACAGACAGTGACTTAGCACTATAAACAAAATACCTGTTGCTACATTGAGATTTAATATTAAAGCCATCCTCCATGCCTTCAGAATTTGTCTGAGAAAATTAATAATTTTAGTTATTACAGACACTGGGTTAGGTTGGTTTTTTTTTTTTCCTTCCCAGGCTGGAGTTCTAGCTTATCTTGTTCTCCATCTCCTAACTCCAGAAATAACTCAGTCTCCTCTGGGTCTGTGGGGATCCTGAAGGGCAGGTTCCAGTTTATCTTGCTTGCCATGGAGAGGCAGCTTTGGAGCATACTACCAATACCCCGAACTCCCTCTTTTCCCAGCTTCCATCCCCAGCGACAGCTAGAAGGGCTCAGTATGCAAACAGCTCCAAAGCCCATGCAAAGATCTCTTTAAATGGCTCGTTGTGATTCTAACAAAGACATTTCCACACTAAAATGAGTGATGTTGTTAGGTAATTGTACTTTAAAAAATTGGTAAATATTCCAGGGCCTGGGGAGATGGCTCAAAGGAAGAATGCGTTCCTAGTACGTCTCAGCCCTGGGTTTCATCTCCAGCACCACACACTGTCTCATGAGCTCGACAGGTTAGGCTAAGCCACAATCCATTCTCAATACACCAGTTAGAAAGAAAAGTATTAACAAAAAGCCAAGGAAAGATAGTCACTCTGTGCAGCCACACAGTACAGAGGAACAAATTAGAGGTTCAGCGGCCCCCAAGTCTGCCTCTGCGGCTCTGGCAAATGAGGCTGGGTTTAAACAGAAGGCAAGAGGTAGGCATAACTGAGCAGTCCTGGTCAGGTCAAGGGTCGCCCCTCCCGTCACTGGCCCACTGTGTCTCATCAAGCTGATCTGATGTCAGAGCTGTGTGAACTCTCTTCCTGGGAAGCAGCCCCTCCCCCGGCTGGCACCTGGAGTTTAACCTTTCCCTTTTCCCAGCATGGGATTCCTGGGAAATTTTAATTCTTTGGAGTTCATTGTTTAGATAATCTGAAAGCACAGCATCTCCCCATGAATTATCTTCTCACTGCAGGCTGGGGGCTATCGATAACCCCCACCATTCCTTTAACTTATATATAAATAAGAAGCAGTTTGTTCTGTCCTTCCACCTGTGAGATCCAGGAATTATTTTGCTTGCGTGAGAAGCACAACCTTGCCCACTTGGCTGTCTCACCAGCCCTGCTCAGCCCTTTTGGAAGGACTGGTTTTTTCTTGCAGTGCTCAGGATCGGAACCCAAAGACTTATAGATTCCAGGGCAGTTGAGCAACAACCCCAACCCTTTGAGAAAACTGTTGATGAATTTCTTCCCCCTTACTGCAAATAGCATACATAATACAGTCTTTAAATATAAGTGCAGTTATTTTCACAAACTATATAAATATATGTAAATGTATTTTATGTATGGCAGATTCACATATATAAACTTTATTTTTTAAATTTCATATGTATGTATGTCTGTACGTCACTTCTGTGCCTGGCACACCCAGAGGATAGAAGAGGGTGTTGGATCCCTTAGAACTCAAGCTAGTTTTAGTTTTGTTTGTTTGTTTGTTTTGGTTTTTCAAGACAGCTACTCTGTAGCTCTGGAGCCTGTCCTGGAACTAGCCCTTGTAGACCAGGCTGGCCTCGAACTCACAGCGATCCCCCTGCCTCTGCCTCCCAAGTGCTGGGATTAAAGGTCTGCACCACCACCGCCCGGCTTCAAGCTAGTTTTGAGCTGCCATACGCATGCTGGGGATCAAACATGGGTCCATTGCAAGTGCAGCGAGTGATCTTAACTGTTGAGCCTGTCTCTGCAGCTCTTACATATATAAACTCAAAAAGTAAATCTTTATAATATACATAATCTTGCTTAATATATGTACAGATAAAGCAAATCTGAACTGTTGACAAGTGAAAATGTGCGTGCCCCTCCCCCCCATCTCGGCACAGAGTATGCTCTCCAGAAAGGTCTGTTGCTTAGCCAGGGTATGTTCACACGCCCTGATTTTCTTCCTTTAGTTTTCGTGGAGATGTTTCAAGCTGGTTTCCACCCTTATCCATCATCCCTTATCCCCTTGGGAGCTGACGTGAACTCTAGCTTCCGTAGCTTGGCTGTGGTCTGGGCAGGCTCTGCTGTACGTGGCTTACTCAGTACGGTGTACACAGTGATCCCGATAGCCCCAGACAGTGGGCAGTTTGCCAGATGGTAAATTGAAGTCGTGTTCCTGCAAAGCGACAGGACTGTGTTCCCTCCCTGGAAATCCTGTCTCAGAGTGGTGCTGTTGATGACTGCAGTTTGGATCTCACTGTATTTTGTCAGTTTTTTTTTTTTTTCATTGTTTGGGATCAAGCCCAGGGCCTTGTGCATACGATCTTTCATTTGTTTGTTTGTTGTCTTTAAAAGCTGAATTTCATCTCATTGGAGGACAGTGTTTCCTTGTACATATGGCTTTGCCTGTGTGGGGATACACTTGCCCGAGAATGTACTAACTAGCAATGGAGTGGCTTGGGCAGAACCTGGAATTTAAAATCTTGTGGTTATGGCTGATTGCACCAACAAACTGCCCTGCTGTATGGGGTACCTGGCTTCCCACATCCCATCTTCAGTTGCGTAAGTGCCGTTCATGCTGTTAATGTTCTAACAGCTTGGTTTAAAAACACAAAAAAACTAGTCACTCCAGAATGCAGACTGCAGAGCCAAGGTGTGATGACTCACTGAGCGGAGACGTGTCCCTGCCTCCTGAGCCTATGAGGCTCCACCCTGGCACCTCAGGCTTCAGACCCATGACCATAGGAAGTAAGCCAGAGGCAGTTAACTGTTTTTTGTGCTTTGAGAATGCAGTCAGAAAGCAAAGCCTGGTCTGGCTTGATCGGTGGCTCAGTGGCTAGAGTGTTTTCCTAGTGAGCCTAACGACCTGGGTTCAGTCTCTAGCATCTTAAAATAATAAAAAGAAGGGATACCTAAGACGCTTTGATCTCCTGCAAGATGAAAGCCTGTTGGCCAGTTGAAAAAGAGTCCTGTTGGCATAGGAAGAGAAGCTGTCTGGTGACATGGGGTGCCCCACAGGAGGAGTTTAAGAAGGTTGTAACCCTACTGCAGGGGCTCACGCTTACCGAGGAATGTGCAGAAATGGTTTGGTGCAGTGTGCAAGGGTGTTGATTGACAAGGGCTTCTCCCTCCCCTGCTTTCTCTTAGTTTCATTTTTTTTCCTAGCAATTTTATGAAAATATAACCCACATGCCATACAGCTTCAGTGTCTAGCTTTGTCGAAAGCTGTACCTCTTTGGCACCACTTACATCTCTCTGCTCTACCCAGCCCTCGGGACCACTAATCTACTCTCTGTGTCCGTGAGTTGCCCTTTTCTAGACTGAAGAAATTTTTGTTTATTTGTGTATCACACTATGCATAAAGAAGTCGGAGGACAGCTTGCAGGAATTGGTAGAAAGAGGGATCCTAAGATCAAACTTGGGTCATCAAGGTGGATGGCAAATGCCTTTTATACCTCCCCCCCCCCCAGCCATCTTGTTGTCCCATAGACACTTTGTATGCATAAATCCATTCTGAGGGGCTGGAGAGATGGCTCAGCAGTTAAGAGCACTGACTGCTCTTCTCAAGGACCCGGGTTCAATTCCCAGCACCCACATGGCAGCTCACAACTGTCTGACACCTTCACACCAATACACATAAAATAAAGTTAAAAAAAATAAAATAAATCTTTAAAAAAAAAAATAAATCCATTCTGAGGGGTGGCCTAAGAAGGTCTCATAGTAGCCGTGTTTAACTCTCTTTGCCAGCCAGGGCAAAGCTTCCTTTCCACATATCCAAAGTTTTTCTGTTCTGTGAAGCTGGACCTCTCCCACTTATCTCTCTGTCCTCCCAAATTGCCATGAGATGCCAGTAGAAAGCTGTCTGGGCAGGGCTCCCAAGAGGCCCGGTGTCACCCCAGTGTTATGTCACCCCAGTGTTAGTTACCCATTTTCTCCCCAGTGAATGCTGCTGCCTTGATTTTTATTATTCCCATCTTTACCTTTCTTCCTAACCAGGGCTTTGAACCCCGAAAGTTACAGTTGAGCTACTTTTGCAAATAGAATTTTCTTATGGATTTTTGGTTTGATTGATTGCTTTATCCTGAGACAGGACCTCTCTATGTACCATTGACTGGCTATGAGCTTGCTATGTAAACCAAGCTGTCCTTGAACTCACAGCCTTTTGAGTGATGGAATTAAAGGCATCTGCGACAACATTCAATTATTTTACTCTTTAAACATTGTTTATATATAAACATGCATATTTGTTTATATATATTTGTGTGTATATATTGTAGGGGAGGGCACACACTCTGTGGCACAGGTATGAGGTCAGAGAATAACTTGACTCAGTTCTCCCCTTCTACCAACCACATGGGTCCCGGGAATCACACTCCTATTGGCAGGCTTGGGTGAGCACACACAGAGAGAAGGCTAGGGATATAGTTCAGTGGCAGAATGCTTCCCTAGCACACAGGAAGCCCCAGGTTCAATCCCCAGTACTGGAAGAAGAAAAAGTCACCTTTCTGCTCTGTGGTGGCCTGTCACATGGATGTGCTTTAATATTGTAGTTACTTCGGTTTCTTGGGATTTGTGTGTTGCTTTGATGGTCTCCAATATTTCATGGCTATATGGAGTGTTGGAGTCCACGGATGAATATGTAAGCTGCTGAGTGCGTGTGGAGTGCTGGAATCCACGGATGAACACAGAAAGCTGCTGAGTGCGTGTGGCATGGTGTGAGGCAGCCACACAGCACTGTGGGTCTCCTCCCATCTGTGCTTGGCTCTGATCCTTCACTTCTTCCTGCTTTTTGTGTTTTCCCATGAAGTTTGGTATGAAACCTCTGTTTCCTCCAGGAAGGAAAGCCTGACTCCAAATTGTATTTCTTGGGCTCTCCAGAACAACAGAGAGACAAAACATTTATAATGGAACAGTTGGTCATTGAAGGAGAGCTCGTTTGGTCCCTGGATGCTTCCTAAAAGGCTACAATTGCTGTGATCATGGAAATAATAATAATGTTAAAACAAAGGCTATAGCTGTAACTCAGAAGGCAGAGTACTTGCCCAGCACCCGTAAAGTCCTGGCTTCAAGCCCTGCATTAACCCAGTGTGGTGGTGTACACTGTAATCCCAGCAGTTGGGGAGGTAGAGATGGGATGGTCAGAAGTTTAAGGTCATCCTGGACTATAACAAGTTTGAGCTTAGCCTGGATTACACGAGATTCTGTCTCAAAAACCAAACCAAAACAAGAACAAAAAACCTAACACCATTGTCACTTGTACCAAGAGCCTCAAAGACACTACATTCTTTCTAGTGTTACCCCCTGCATCTTCCAGGAAATGTGTTTATATTGTTGAGATTCTGTTTATTTTATTTTGTATTCTTTGACTTAGAAGAATCAACCCTCTCTATTCCCTTTTTAGCTTTGCTCTGTGTGGGCTTGGGTGTGCTCTGTGTGTGTGTGGGGGGGGACTTGGGTGTGCTCTGTGTGTGTGTGTGTGTGTGGACTTGAGTGTGCTCTGTGTGGGGGGGGCTTGGGTGTGCTCTGTGTGTGTGTGTGTGTGTTTGTGGTCTTGGGTGTGCTCTGTGTGTGTGTGTGTGTGTGTGTGTGGTCTTGGGTGTGCTCTGTGTGCATATGTGTGTGGGCTTGGGTGTTCTGTCATCACACGCATGTGGAGGCCAGAGGATAGTTTGTGGGAATCTGTTTTCCCCTTCTACAGTGTGGGTCCCAGAGATTGAACCTACATTGTCAGGCTTGGGGTCAAGTACCTTCTCCACCCATTGAGCCATCTCTCCTCGGCCCTCTAAGCTTTATGTTATTTATGTGTATGGGTGTTTTGTCTATTGTACATCTGCACCATATTCATGCCATGCCTGCAGAAGTCTAAAAAGAACATTGGATCCTCTTAAACTGGAGTCACAGATGGGTGTGAGCTACCAATGTGGGTGCTGAGAATTGAGCCCAAGACCTCGGGGAGAGTACTTAGTACTCTTAATCTCTGAGCTTCTCTGTCCCTTTTCTGAGACAAGGACTTGCCATGCACTAGCTGCCTTTGAACTCAGGAGTCTCCTGCTAAGGAGCTGGAGCTACGTTTGTCTGCTATGATTCCTGGCTCTTTTCCTCTCATTTAAGACAAACCTGCAAAATCAACTCACCTACTCAGCAGCTGATATTTAAAATCATTTGAACTAGAGACTATTAGAGCTGGTAGAGATTTAAGAATCCTCTAACTGCTGGGAGTGTCACTCAGTGGTAGAGCATGTGCCAGCATGTATGAGGCCCTAGCAGTATCAACAAAGACTCCTTTACAATAGTGACTTTGGTTTACACTTTCAGGGCTGAGACCATAGTTCATTGGTAGAATACTTGCCTAGCTTGCATGAGACCCTAAGTTCAATCTCCAGCAACACACACACACACACACACACACACACACACACACACACACAAAATCCTGGAGTATGTTCTCATTGTAAGGTAGTTTTCCTGACCTGATAGTAAAATATCACAGCAGTGACAGTGAGCTCAAATGGAGTCACCTCTGATGTGCATTGCCATCTCAAAGAGCTACTTTCTGGTGGGGGTATCTGTCCTGTGTGTAGAGACCATGGAAAACATTGGGAACCAGTCCCCAAAACCTTTATTCTTACTTGTCAACAAAAGCATGAATTCCACAAAGCCAGCAGTGATGGGACCAGGATTAAGGGGCCCATATGTTAATATGTTAGTGCTAGATCTCATTCGTTTATTTGTTTGTTTGTTTGTTTGTTTTGGTTTTTCAAGACAAGGTTTCTTTTTTGTTTTGTTTTTCAAAACAAGGTTTCTCTTTGTAGCCACAGCCACCCTGAAAATCGCTCTGTAGGCGGGCCTGTGCCATCACCACCCAGCAGGCTTTTTTTTTTTTTAATTTAATTTTCATTTATTTATTTTGTGTGTACCTAGCATTAATGTGGAGGTGAGAAGACAGTTTGCCAACTTGAGGGAGCTGTTTCTCTCCTTCTAGCAGGTGGCTCCCAGGGATCGAACTCGGGTCGTCAGAATTGGCAGTAGTGGCTCCTGCTCAGTTATCACCCCAGCCCAGTAGTAGACTTTTTATGCTGTGCTTTAAAAAGGAAAAGCCAGTTGCAGCTATGTATGGTGGTGACACCTATATGCCCAGCCCATGAGAGACTGAGGCAGTAGGATAGATAGCGAGCTTGGGGCCAACTTCACGTAGCGAGACCCTGTCTTAGAAACCAGTCAGTTGTGTTAAAGCCATCTGTAGCTGGTGAGGTGTAGAATGATTCCTGAGTTTGGAAAAGGAGAGTTTTGTTTCCCTGCCCTCATGCCACTCCTCACCTGTAAAGTACTTTCTTCCTCATCTGCGTTTGTGTGTGTTTTCAGTGGTATTGGGGATAGAACTCGGGACCTCGTGTGTGCTAGGCAAGCAGTGTACCGATTATCCGCAGCCCCAACCCTTTAACTATGGTTTTGGTTGGAGCTACTGAGTCTAGCCAGATGACTTCTGTTGATAATCCATGCCCCCCCCACACACACACACACAGAGGGACAGCCCTTGTCGCTGGTACTGTAGGCAGTGGTAGAGTCATCCTTCAAGACAGACACAGCCAGAGAACCATGTCTCCACAGGTACAGACGTGCGCAGAAGGACAGGCAGCCTCCACCTCCCCAGACAGACAGATGAGCAGCTGGAATATAAGACAGTGATGTGGCTTTTGAAGTACAGGGATTGAGATTCAGAAGCTATTTTGGATGTCCGCATATCTGCCGGGGAGTCATTCATAAGAGGGGAAAGATGAGCGCAAGCCAGTTCTGTAGTAATAAACTCACATAGTTTATTACTCTGTACTGTTGCAAATGTGTAAATTCTGTACTTCTTGACATAATCTCCCATTAAAACTTGAATGACATATTTACTGCTGCGTGGATCATAACTTACAAGAACATTCTGGGGCAATTTCTGATTTTTTTGTTTCACTGCTGAGGACTGAACCCAGGGCCAAGCACTCTGCCACACTGACCTGGTTCCCAGGCCCCTAGACTTTAAATCTGGTTCAGCAATTACATTGAAAAAAGGAAACAACAATTTCTCCTACTGAGATCTTGCACAAGTATGCAGAGTTATAGAGACAAAAATACTAGAGTCAGCACTGTGTGTTCTGGGACGGACTGGAAGGCATCCAAGTAGGATCTCCTGGGGGCACATGAGTAGGGTATACCTACACAGTTCTCTATCCCACGGCCCTGGGAAGGATGCGGTCTATACACACAAGCCAGAGGGCCGTCGAAGACCGAGAGTTACGTGCAGAAAGTAGGATTCAGAAGAGAAGCAGGGTGTGCTGCTCTTGAAGCACGTCTTTTAACAAAGGCAGAGAAAACTTGTTCAATGTCTGCAGCAAGCATCAGCCCAGGAAGGGCTGTTGGGAGGATTCCACTTTCTCATTCAGAATTCTGCAGTGTGTGTGGTTTTCACGTGAAGCAGATGATCCTTTTGGAGTGTGGGGAGGGTGGTGGTTAGGACCACTAAAGCATGAAGTCCCAGATATCTGCTTCCCCAAAAGGATGTAACGGTGTATTCACTGTGTGATTCCAACCATTTTTTTTTTTTTTTTGAGACAAGGTCTATCTGTAGCTTTGGTGCCTGTCCCGGAACTAGCTCTTGTAGACCAGGCTGGTCTCGAACTCACAGAGATTCGCCTGCCTCTGCCTCCTGAGTGCTGGGATTAAAGGCATGTGCCACCACCGCCCAGCTCCAACCATATTTTTAAAAGTGCATGGAATATAACTCACTGAAGGCATGCACGGGCAGTGGCTGCTGGGGTCTTTTCTGTAGGGCCTAGTAGGTTCATTAGTCATAAATCAGCTTTCATACTGAAAGAAAAAAAATATGGGCTTTGCAGAGATTGGAAAGCCTCTTGCAAGGGAGCTCAAGCGTGTTTTTTTCTCTCTGTCTCTTTCTCTCTCTCTCTCTCTCTCTCTGTGTGTGTGTGTGTGTGTGAGAGAGAGAGAGAGAGAGAGAGAGAGAGAGAGAGAGAGAGAGAGAGAGAGAGAGAGAGAGAGAGAGGTCTTAGCTCCTTTCCAGTGAGGGGGTCCATGCTAGGAGGGTGGGCACTGGGCAGCTCTGCTGAGGCCTGGGAAGCTGGACTTCTTCCAAGGATGGCTGGGGCACTGAAGGACACTGGTGGTACAGAGGTGATCTGAAATTGCTGTCCTTCGACGGCCACTTCCCTGATCCTGGCCTGTCTCACCCGGATGATGCCCAGTCCCCTACCAATTATCTTCCCCAGAGGGGAAGATCTACAGGTCTGGAAGGGAGTTTTGGATCTTGGTGATTCTGGAGCGAAGATTTAAGTTCCTTTAGGGCAGAGATTTGGGTTTCTCAGGAAGAGAGCGAAAGGGTATTGGAGATTCAGAGTGCCGTGGACTAAGCGTATTGGTTCAGAAAGGGCAGGGGAGTTTCTGCTTTGGTCTCCTCAAAGCATACAACAGACTAAAGACAGCTAAAATGGGAAGCTGCTGAGTCGGTCTGTTTTCTGCTGCTGTGACAACACAAACAAGAACGGATAGTTCGTGAAGAATAGTTGCTGGATGGGTGTCTTGCACACACCTCTAATCGCAGCACTCGGGAGGATCTTTGTGAGTTTGAGGCCAGCCTAATCTGCATAGTGAATTCTAGAACGGCCAGGACTATACTATGAAACCCTGACTCAAAAGGAAAAAGGTGGGTGGCAGGGTCGGGGGAGACGACAACGACAAATAATTAACTGAAAAAGTCTTATTAAATAGAAACTTACTTAGTTTATAAGAACGGATCCTGTGTAGTCCAAGAGCGCTATCTGGTATCTTCCTGGCATCTGGTGAGAGCCTCATCGGACTGAGTCATAGCATGGCAGAGGGCATCACGGGATGTGATACGGTGACTGTATTGACCCTGTTCTCATCTCATAACACCACTGGTATCATCATGGGGCTGGGAGGGGGCTCCATCTCCCTGGCCTCCTCTGCTCCTAGTCGGCTCCCAAGGATCCCGTCTCTAAATACCAACCACATGGGAGTTCAGGGATTGAGTTTCCAACACACGAGGCTTGAGGGACTCAGACCAAAGCACCTACCACAAAGCCATTTAGCAACCTTCCTTCCTCTCCCTCCTCTTCCTCTTCCTTCCCTTCTCTCCCTCCTCCTCCTCATTCTTCCTTGCTTTGAGCCAGATCTATGTATTCCTGTCCATCCTGACACTTTCTGTGTAACCCAGGCTGACCTCAAACTCTTGGTAATCCACCTGCCTCAGCTTCCCAAGGCTGGGACTCCAGATTGTATCACCATGCCTAGCTTCCTTAGCCTTCTGCATGAAGATAAGAACGTGTTTAAGCAGTCCTTCCCATTGTGCTTAGGTTGGGTTCATTTTTGCTAGATCGTAGGATGGATCTTGAATTAGTGTGAGAGTGAGCTTAGTTCTTTTTCTGTGGGGTTGGTTCCTGGATGCAGGAGCTGCTGGGTGAAGTTAAGGAATGAGGGTTTTGTTGTTGGTTTGCCCCCCCCCCACACACACACATTATAGCTCTTTAGCAGGTTGCCGTATGCACAAAGTGTTTGCAGTGGTGCTGCATTAGGAAGGCAGTGTCCTGGCAGACACTCACTAAAAAATGCTTAAACTTGTTTAAATGGGAGAAAGGAGTGTTTCTGGGGGCCAGACCTAGGGCCTTGTGTATACCAAGCAAGCAGCCTATCACTGAGCTATACTCCCAGTCCAGTATCATGTTTTATTTTTTAATTTTTTTGAGACAGGGTCTTATCTGTGTCCTGTAACTGTGATGGCCCAGCTGACCCCAAACTCACAGATGTCTGCCTACCTAACACTCATATTTTATTAATTTTTTTGTTTGTTTGTTTGTTTTTCAAGACCGGGTTTCTCTGTAGCTTTGGAGCCTATCCTGGAACTAGCTCCTGTAGACCAGGCTGACCTCAAACTCACACAGATCCGCCTGCCTCTGCCTCCTGAGTGCTGGGATTAAAGGCACGTTACACCACTGCCTGGCTCAAAAAACTGTGTACACACACTTGTACACACACACAGGCTTCAGTGCCTGAAGAAGCAGGAAGAGGGCAACAGATCCCTTGGAGCTGGAGTTACAGGTGGCTGTGATCTGTGTAATATGGATGTGGCTGTTCATCAAACCAAACTCAGGCCCTCTGCAAGGATAGTACATGCTCTTGACCACTGAACCATCTCTTCATCCCTCAAAAGTGTTATTTTCACTTTCAACTTTTTGGCAGCAAGTGAAGAATTATATAATTAACATGTCAGTGACTTCTATCTTTAGGCGAAGCCCATGAGAATTCTCTGGGTC